>NW_007750720.1:0-9832 GCF_000696425.1 Galeopterus variegatus | reverse complement strand
GGGCCACAATAATCCAGAGGAAAATTAACAATCTTCAATAGTGGGTTTACTAAATTTGGAAAGTAGAATCATTCTCTTGAAAAAAAAAAAATAGCAATTACAGGGGATGAAACAAAAAGAGATTTCTGGATTTCCATTGCAAACCCAAATGTTCAAGTTAATAGTGTTTGTTCTTTTGCTTCTGTGTAGAGGCAGATTTGTCACCTGGCTTTATTCTGAACTGTGAGTCTGGGTAGGACTGGGGAGGGAACAAAAGGAAGTACTATTAATTGAGCTAGATTTGGTGCATTCTTCTGCAAGATCCACTTCATCTCACAATTTCCCTTTGAAGGAGATTTTACAAGTCCCATCTTCCAGAAGAGAAAAGTGGAATCAAAAGTCCACAGACTTCATCACATCTGATCGAGGGCTGAGCCCCATGGCCCCTGACTTGCTGAAAGAATCCTGTAAGCATCCTTTCATCAGTCTATGGGATCCCCTGTTTAGACCTGCTTCCTCTGCTCTGAAAAGCAGAGGTTATTAGAGAGGGCCTGCAATGACTTAATTTCCAATCTCTATTTTTTTCTTTTCCTTTGTCCCTTTCCTCCTTTATTTCACCTTTCAAAATAATTTCTCCAATCACATTTCCTTTCCAAATTTCCTCTTGGCCCATGCACCATTTCCTCTTTTATGATTGTAACAAATAGTCTTCATCCAAATTGGTGAATTGGAAGAAACAAGTTATTCCCTGAGAATAATTAACCCTATGTTAATTGCATATTTGGAAAGGAATGAAAAAAAGCCTTTTTTAGCCTATGCAGAAATCGCAATGCAGCACTTAATTTATCAGTACAAAATGGCTTCAGTTTAGTGGGTATTTTAAGAACGATATCAAAAGTGGCAAGAAGACCCCAATTTCTTAATATTTAAAAAAATGTAATATTAAAAAATTTTGTAAGGAATCATTATAGTGGAAATTCTTTGAAATTTAATCCCTGAGATTTCTGTCTTTCTACATATTTTATTTACTTATTAGTTGCCATGACTTTAGCTTCATGTATTATATTTTTCAATGTTCTAATACATAGATATATCTCCAAGGAAAAAGAAAGCTTTACTAAATTTCCTTTTCTTTCATGTGACATCCGTACCCTCTTTAGACTCATTCACTGATTGAGTCATTTATACAATTAATGAATATTAGTTGCACATCTACTATAGGCCATGCATGTGCTAAATATCAGCAGTAGGGTAGCAACAAGGGAGATGTGTTCCCACTCTCATGGAGCTTACAGACGCTGGTATTAAGAGAGAGACCATAAAGAAGTAAAATAATAGTACTGATAATAATAAAAATAATCAAACTATTACAAAACCTTTACAAGCATGAACCATGCAGGTAATAAACATAGACAGTAGCAGGACTGGGGACGTGCCACATTAGCTATGGGGGTCAGAAAGTAGGAGGTGGCATTTAGATTGAGACTTTAAGCATGAAAAAGAGTCAGGCATGCAGAAGAGTAAGAACATAATTCCTCTTGGAAACGATGATAAGCCCTTATTTAACAGGTGATGCCAGGCCACACAGAGATGGCCACTAATTTGCACAAACCATACAGAGAGCCAGCTGCACAGTGGAGATTAGAGAGTTTAGACGTCCTGCTTCCTGAGTCTGAGCATTTTTACTCTTCTCACTGGCCTGTTTCCTGTTTTCCTTATTTTACCTTTTTTTACCCCTCTTTCCCTCCCTGCTGTCATTTCCAGGGTCCAGCTAGATTTCCCTTTTCTCTACCCTGGACAATATAGTTTGAATAAACAGACTAAACAGGACAGGCTTAGACACGTTTATAGGGTGTGCTGGGGAATGTCAAAAGCAAAGCACAACGGAGGCCCAGCGACCCTCAGCCAGGCAGGCTTCACGTTGTTTCTGGGAGAGAAGGCGGATCCCCTGCCTCAGCTGACTTGTGCCTGGTTCTCTAATAATGGAGTGTTATCTAATTGGTGCTTCCTTTACATCAATGGAAATAGGAGCACACGACACAGAGACAAAGCAACATGCCAGCAGTTAAGCATAAGTGAGGGTTTAGACCCATCATTCCGAGGGCTTTGCGGTAATATTTAAAACACATCCTAATGATTAAGGCATATACCCTTGAGCAGGACAGCTCCACATAAGAGACATCTGGCATGTATTTTCTGGTCTAAAATTATAGTACTCCCCCTTTGAGCAATTTATATTCTAGGAAGATGGGAGAGAATGATGATGTAGTACCATCTGACAATTTGTTACTTAAATATAAAATAAAAATTAAAAGTCCAGAACCGTTATTACATTGGGGTAAAAAAAATAAATAAATAGTAATAAACACAAGTGAAGGAAGTTTGCCAAAATATTACCTGCAGATTTGTTTCATTTTCTTGCCATTCCTGTGAATCTTGTGCATTCAGAAGGCATCACTGAAATCATATTGTCTTTAATTAAAGTAATCCCAGAGTCAGGGGATATTATCTGCTACATGAAAAGCTTGACATCCTTATTCTCCACTTTTAATAATCTAAAAGCAATCAAGTCAAATGTTACCTCTCTGTTTCTCACTAAATCTTTGTGGGAAACATCACAGAGCCAAAGGCAAAGAAAACCAACCAAGTGCAGGGCTTGCCCAGAGAACTACCTAAGGCTTTCACGGAAGCATCTAGTCCATCTTTGTCAAGAGCAACTGCCAGAAGGGAATTTCACTTTGCAAATGTCAGAAGTGGAAGAAAGGGCAGGATCTTCCTATGATACCCTATGTTGGAAGAGAATCCACAGTGACCTACTGGTTGATTAACGTGATTACTACTGAGAATACACTGCTCTTCCCAATGTCATGTGTTATCTGTAGTTAGTCTACATCTGAAGCATCTCCCTAGGAATTCTTTCTTGCTTTTGGCTAGCTCCCAAATATCTTTGAATGGGTTAACAAAGAGGAAAATGGATGTGTGTTTCTCTTCCTAAAGCAGTGTCTTCCAAATGCTGCTTCCCATCAGAATCCCATTTCCAAGTCTTCTCTGATGTCTCCACCTGTGACTCAGAGCAGAGCAGAGCTGCCTGGTTTAGGTGGGGGAGGGATTCAGAGTTCTACCTCATTGCTTCCCCCTTACTCCCTGAGATGATCCCTGAGATACCTTTGGACTTCTTGGAATCTAGTTTGAAACCTTAAAGAAGTTCTGGCTGTCTGTTTATGGCCTTTTTGTATTTTCCTTGCCAATTCAAATCAATGAATTTTTATTGAATACCGCCTCCCTGCAACACTGAATGAAGGTCTTGGGGGCATTCGGACGTGAGAAATAATCCAGACCTGCTCTCCCTTACCTCCTCTGCTCCAAAGATAAATTATGCACTTAGTTCCACCATGATAAGAATCCATCCATTGTTTATACCAGCTTCTCCACGTGCCCCCATCATGTGCCCCTTCTGTCCATGGGCACGGCCATGTGCATGGTGTACATGCTCCTAACACCTGAACCCTGTTCATGGGCATCTCTCCTCACTTCACTCCCCAGACCAGTTAGCTCCATCTTCCCAGCCCTCTGATCTTGTCCCTGCCCTTTGGATCCCCTTCCCCTTCTTCTCTTTAATTGCTCTCTTGGACTTTGCAGTCTTTGCTTCTTCACCCTCTCTCTCAGGACTTGGATACCAATTTTCCTTTGCACTTTGTCCAAAGATTAACACCGACTATACCCATGCTCATTTCTGGTCCACAGGACTCCATCCTGGGCTACACATTTTATCTATAGTTGCTATAATGTTTATACTTACAACATTTACCTTAAAAAGTCTTGAAGGGTGGATCAGATCCAAAGATTTGTTTCCCCTCTTCTTTGCAGTTCGGACCTCTCAATCCTGTGCTCTTGAGCCCAACGTGAACTTAGACCAATAGCTGTGCCTCTATAGAGGAACCTGCATGCTCAACAGGCAACCTGCCAAGCAAAAGTCCTGACCAAATTCTTGTGATGAAATCAGCTCCTTGAGAGTGTGTGTGTGTGTGTGTGTGTGCGCGTGTAAAACTCTCCTTTGTTTAATTTTACACATTCTTAGCACAGTTTTCTTTTGCTTCTGAGATGACCAGTAACTATAGAATTAGTAGTGAGACATGTCAGAATTTGTTGCTGAGTCTGCATTAGGCAGAATACCCACCATAAGTGTGATCATTAGACCTTTCTTGGTGATACTGGAGGAGAGTGTGTGGGGAGGCCCGACAGCCGACTTCAACCCACCCCACCTTCTTACCAGGTTCTTGACTCCTCACAGTAAAGAATTCAAGAGCAGAGTCACAGTAGAAAGTGAGAACAGGTTCAATGTAATGAATAAGAGACATAGACTTCACAAAGGAAGTGCAGCCTAGTTCCAGAGACTGAAGAGAGCCCACACCAAGTTTAATACAAAAGTAAGAAATACACATTCACAGACAAAGTGCAGTCTGGCTCTAGAGTGACTAGCAGCCTGCCAAAGATAAGTTTAATACAAAATGAAAGAAATACACTCCTCTCGAAAACTGAGCAGCAGCCCTGCCTTCTACCAGGATTCCACTTTTATTGATTTGCTAACTAACACATGTTCATATTATCCAATGAATATTCAACAAAGGTGTGGTTCCCAGTTTTGTAACCTAGTCTTGAACATGCTCAGTTGTTCTCTTTTAGAGCATTCTCATTGGTCAAATTCCATCACATGCACCAAATATATTCAAGAATATTCTGTGCTCTTTAGCGCCTCTGGTGGAAGGCCATTCAAAGGATAAATACCACTTTACTGAGCATCCTTGGCTGCAGGTTATATAACTCCTTTCTACTGAGCATGTTCAGCCACTGGATTTGCATCACTCCATGCCTTGTGGTCTTAATCTCCCCATGTTAGTACCAAAAACAGGTGCAATAAGCAAGAGTAACTCCGCTCTAGGGAAAGGCCTACTTGAAACCCAGACTTGTGTCTTGTAACCCAAACCCATGGAAACTAAGCACCTCCTATCTCATTGGGAAGGATGGAATTAACTGCTGGCAACCCCAATACTTTCTGTTTTGAGAAGTCTACATTAACCATTAACATCAGAAATAATGTAGGAATATCTCAAATGCCCTCCTAGTCCATGGCATTTTCCTGACTTCTACATACTTTGACCTCCACCTACCTCTGTGCTGTCTTCTCATGCCACTCTCCCACACTCAGTTCCTATGGCTGTCACCTCGTCATCTCTCATTTCCTATAATATTCTGATCTTTGTTTAACAAGGCCTTTGGGTTTGCTGGTCCTCTATCTGTAATGCTCTTTTGATGACTGGGCCCTTTTCCTTCATATAATTTGAGTTCAAATGTCACCTCTTTAGAAGTGTATGTATGTATTTATGCATTACGTATATACACACGTATATAAATTTATTTATGTATATGTATATAAATAAACACACATGTATGCATGTATATATTGTAGAAAACAAGGAAAGTATAAATATATATACAGAGAAGAGACCTCTAATCCTTCCATTTCCGTAGATACACTATTACTATTTTGGTGTATATTCTTCTTCCTTCTACACATACTGCTCTACAGAATAGATATTCTAATTCAAATATAGTTATGTTCTATTTTTTCACTTAACATTTCCAGCACCACACTCTACCGAGTGAGCCACGGGCTGGCCCTTCACTTAACATTTTATTGTGACTTCTTTGTATTACCAGTAACCTCTTTGTACTTACAATTTTAATAGTGTATAATGTGTCACCTTACAAAATTATAATTTCTTTACTGCTATTCCTCTTGTTTGACATTTAAATTGTCACTTTTTTGAGGGGGTAGGGATACAGAGCACTGCAGGAAACAGCTTTGTATAAAGCAAAAAAAAAAAGTTAAGGAGTTAAAGAGAAAGACAGAGCCTGTTATCTTTATTTTGCTGAGATTTGAATAGGATTGACAGTTTTCTAAATGACCTGTTTTAGATGTGAGTTATGTAGTCCTGAGCAAGCTCTTTGAGCTCCAGGATGTGTTTGCACACACGAGTGTATGTGTAGTAGCGGTAGTAGTAGATGTACATCAACAAATCTGTTCATCCAAAAGATCAATCTAACACTTGCAAATAAATATGTTGAAAGTGACTAATTTTTAATATAATTACAACAAACAGGCTAGTTAATTAAGAAGACATTCAAAATTCTGAGCTCAATCAAATATACATGTCTTACTGGAAATGGACCAAAACAGAGAAAATCTTCTACCTTAGTGATAGAAAACAAATACACAGCTACATGTATGCACACTCACCCACACAATGAGCAAAGCCTTTACAAAAGGAGACATTACACATTGTATTTCAATTTTATGAATGCTACTAATTGAAATATAATTATGGCATAATGATTTGGAGAGTGGCCTCTGGAGTCAGACTGTCTGAATTCAAATCCTAGCTCCACCCTTGCTAACTCTGTACATTTTGGATGACTCTTTGACTTCTTTACACCCTAGTTTCTTCATCTATAAAATAAGATTTGATGTCACATAGGTCATAGTTCATTCTGTGGCAGGGACATAATGACATAGTACATGTAAAGTCCTTATCCCTGGCTCCCGAGAATCCTTCCACTGATGCTAGCTGTAATTGTTGTTTTATTAGACTCATATCCTTCATTATTTGTGAAAGATTCAGTTTTCACTTCAGCATGTGATTTAATTTCTGTAACGCAAAATCCAGAATTATACCCAGAAAAGCTTTAAGAGAAGTAGCTTCTGATAGGGAGGGGCAGCTGATCTGACTTCACTCTCTTGAGTATCACTTTACTCTTGGGTTCATTAATTCACTCATCAAACAGCTATTGCATCCCTTCCTTGTTCCAGGCACTGTGCTGGGTGCAAAGGATTCTGAGAATAGTAAAGACACAATCCCCGGTGTCATGGAAGTTCCAGCATTTCAAAAATTCCCCAGCATATATCAGCTCGTCTATTCCTTGGAGTCATGTTAAGTTCCTTTTAAAAGTCTTGCCTAAGCTTGTTCAAAATTTCTCTGTGTTCCCAGGACAAACATGAGGTGCAATGAAATTAAGAAAAAAATATTTACTTAGGAAGAACAAAAAATGATTGAAGACAGCAAGTACAAGCTGTGGAAACAGAGGACACTTAGACACCCTTTCAAGGAGCAGGTTACTGTATAGAAAGAAACCATCCTGAGCCCCAGTCCTGAAATTTTTTTTTGGTTTTTTCTGGTTCTTGGCCTCTAAGCTACCAGCTCATTCCTCAGAGGTTGCTGATCCCTGGCCCCTTTGCATATGCCCTGGCTTTTGTGA
Source organism: Galeopterus variegatus (assembly GCF_000696425.1). Taxonomy (NCBI): domain Eukaryota; kingdom Metazoa; phylum Chordata; class Mammalia; order Dermoptera; family Cynocephalidae; genus Galeopterus; species Galeopterus variegatus. The sequence goes on along the minus strand of NW_007750720.1, from coordinate 2,539 downwards.
ACTCTTTTGGCCCTGTCTCAAGCTAGATGCAAAAAACTTCTCATCCCATAAACACAAAACCTTTTTCCTAACTTAATTCCCCCAGAGTGGGATTTTTACAGTCAAGGAGGTATGTTGCCAGACATCCGGTGAGTCTCAGTGGGCCTCCCCCTGTAAGTTATCAGCCCCATCGACCTCCAAAACCAACCACTATGATAGATTTCTCTGTCCCACCCGGGATGTGTCCAGCCATTGAAAGGCTCAAAGCAGGGCCACCCAATACCAATACAACAGGGGCCACACATGTGAGCCATATATGACTCAAACTTTCTAGTCACCACAGTAAAAAAAAAAAAAAAGAAAAAAAGTAAAAATTTAACTTGAAATTTAAACTTAAGTAAAATTTAAGTTTAATAACATTTTATTTAGCTCAGTTTATTAAAACCGTTGACATTTCAATATGTAATCAAATATAAATCATTAACTAGTTATACTCTTTTTTTCATACTAAGCCTTTGAAATACAGTTTGTACTTTATATTTACAGTATATCTTATTTCAGCCTAGTCACATTTCCACTGGTCACTAGACACAAGTGATTAGTGGCTACCATGTTGAATAGTGCAGACCAAGGGAATCCCAAGACTTTCTCCACACAGTAATGCTAATATACATAACTTCAGGAATCCTCCCACCCACCATTACAGGAGGGTCATTCTCTCATAACCTCTCACTTCCTTTTTCCCATACACTCTTCTAGTACTAATAAATCAACTCCTCATCCAAGTATTGTACCCAAATGATGTTTCCCACAATGCTTTCGGGAAACTTCCAACTATACTACTTTACCTCAATTCAACTCTCTTTATTGGAAGTCACCATTTCACATCTCTACAGCAAGTGCCTCAAAACTGTACAGCATCTTTAGCAAACATCATTAGTAGTCTTATTGTACATAGTTCTGAGCTGAATATCAATTAAAATAAGTGAAAATGGTATATTCTTCATCTACTTGGGACCTGACCCTGTCTGTAAATGTAAGCTATATTTACAGTCTTGCCTGTATCTTGCTGAGAGCTTCATTCTGCTAAATAAAAATTTTGTGCAATCAGAAATCTGATTTGAAAGATGAACGAACACACAGAGTTGTTTTGTTACCTGATTGAATTGATTGGTCCATAAATAATCAAACCAATCCTGTGAGCAGATTAAAATTAATACTACCAAGAGGATCTTCTGAGCTATGTTATACACTTTTACAAAGCTGGTTCTCATTTTTCTTTTCCTTCATCTTATTTTTCAGAGGGAAAAATTTCACTGGTCAAATGAGATCATGTTCCAGTATGTGAATAGTAGTTTACTGACGGTCTCTTTCAAGCTTCACTTCTTCTAAGAAGGCTTCCTTTAACTGTTCAGGGTGTCACAGGTGTCTAGAGCTTTTTGTGTACCTTCTCCAAATTTCCTTCCATCATAGTGTGATGGCTAAAAGTGTGGACTTTCGAACCAGACCCCTGGGCTCAAGTCCTGACTCTTCCATTGATTAGCTGGGTGGCCTCAAACCAGTTGTTTAACCTCTCTGGGCCTCAGTTTCTCTATTGATTGTGCCTTCTTCTTAGAGTTGTGAGCTAATATACAAAAAGGACTTAGAATAGTTGTCTGGCAAGTATTAAATGTTGGCTACTATTACTCCATAATTACTTTTTGGATTATTCTCTCGATCACAACGTTCATCATCAAATATAATTAGTCCGAACATTAAGAAGTTCCAAATCAAACATGTTCCTGTACCTCCTTTCCTATTTCTGTCAATGTTGTCATCATTCTCCCTTTTAAACTCGCTCGGAACTTTGGAGGTGTCTTAGATCCCTCTCAATGGTTTCCCTTGTATAGTTTGTCATAATGTTTATTGATGTTTCATCTTCATAATTGCCTCAGGAGAAATCAGATAAATCACAGGATTTAGAGTTCAATGAGCTGTCCTAACTCTGAAGTTCACAAGCTGAATGATTTGGAATAATTCTCCAGCCTCCAATCCTCAGTCTTCTCTGAAATGAAGAATATTTTAATGCCCATTTAATATTGTAATTGTATCACATCCTCAAATATGAAAGAGATTAGTCAGGCACATGCACCATACCCACATTGCTAATTGCTCTTTGTATCTCTAACTTCTTGGATTCAGGTCTGGGAACAAGTCATTTTGCAGAACACTTTTTTTTCCTCCACTCAGAATCCTTGAATCTCAGTATTTAAAGTGACTTTAGAAGTTATCTATTGCATTAATTTATAGTCCCACCAAAGGTGTAGGAGGGTTCTCCTTTCTCCATATCCTTGTCAGCATTTGTTATTCTGTCTTTTTGACAATCACCAGTCTAACTGGGGTGAGATGATATCTCAGTGTAGTTCTGATTTACATTTCCCTGAGGCTGAGTAATGTTGAGCATTTTTTCATGTGTCTGTGGCCATTCATATATCTTCATACAAGAAATGTCTATTCAGATTTTTTGCCAATTTTGTTAATTGGGTTACTTGTGTTTTTACTATTGAGTTGTTTGAGTTCT
>NW_007750719.1:8066-9832 GCF_000696425.1 Galeopterus variegatus | reverse complement strand
AGCCCGGGAGTTTTATGACTGAATTCTACAAAATATTAAGGAAGAATTACTGCCAATACTTTTTAATCTCTTCCATAAAGTAAAGCTAAAAGGAATACTTTCATACATATTACATGAGGCCAACATCGCCAAGTCTAAACAAAGACACCACACACACACACAAAAAGAAAAGAAAATGATTCAAAATTCTCAATAAAATATTAACAAACTGAATTTAACAACACACAGTCAAAAAGATTGCACATCATAACCAAATGGGATTTATTGCTGACAAAGTCAATCAATGTGATACATCACATTAAAATAACATATACAAATCAATCAATGTGATACATCACTTTAAAAGAACAAAATATATAAAAAAANTTATATGCAGTATTTTTCTCTCTGGGCCAGGCTTATTTCATTTATTTAATAAAATTATTGCTGAACCCTTCCCAAGCATTGGGAGAGATATACACATCCAGATCCCTGAAGCATAAAAGTCCCCTAAAAGATTCAACCTGAGGTCCTCACAGAGGCACATTTTAACTAAATTGTCAAAAGTCAAAGACAAAAGAGAATTTTGAAAACAAGAGAAAAGTTACCTGAAACTTACAAGGAATCTCCCACTAGACTTTCAACAGAATTCTCTTCAGAAACCTTGCAGGCCAGAAGAGAATGAGATGATATATTCAAAGTTTTGAAATAACAACAACAACCAAAAAACCTGCCAGCCAAAAATAATGTACGAAGTAAAGCTGTTCTTCAGAAATAAAAGAGATATAAAGTCTTTCCCTCTTTACCAGACAAGCAAAATCTTAAGGAGTTTATCACCATGAAACCTGCCCTACAAGAAATGGTTAAAGGAGATCTTCAAGTGGAAGCAAAAAGTATAGTAACTAATATGACAATATACAAAAGTATAAAACTCACTAGTAAAGGTAAAGATATAGTCAAATTCAGAACACTCTAATACTGTAATGGAGGTGTGTATGTCATTTCTATCTTTACCATGAAGGTTAAAAGACAAAACAGTTAAAAATAACAGAAACTACAATAATTTGTTAAGAAATACACAATGTAAAATGATGTAAATTGTGACAAAAAATATAAATTGTAAAAGAGAAGGTAAAAATCTAGATTTTTGTATGCAATTATATTTTTATCAGCTTATAATAGACTACTGTAACTATAAGATATTTTACATAAGCCGATGGTAACCACAAAGGCTAAAATGATAGCAGGCACACAAATGATAAAGAGAAAGTAATCAAAGCTTAGCACTACAGAAAATCACCATATTACAAAAGTAGACAAGAGAGGAAGAAAGGAATGTAGGATCTACAAAACAAATAGAAAACAAAAATAGCAATGGTAAGTCCTTGCCTATCAATATTAACATTGTATGTCAATAAATTAAAATCTCTAATTAAAAGACAGAGAAAAGCTGTATTAGTAAAAACAAAAACCAAGAACCAACTGCATGCTACCTAGAAGACAACCTATTTAGCTTTAAAGACTGACACATATAGACTGAAAGTAAAGAGACGAAACAAGCTATTAAATAATATAGGGGAGATGGAAAAAACTCTAGAAGAGTATAGCAAGGTCAGATTTTTCTATAAAAACTACCAAGATTTAATAAAATTGAAGTAGAAAGTTTGAACAAACCAAAAACAATGAAATTAAATTAGAAGTTTAAAAAAATCTCCCATTAAAGAATAGCCCGGGAGTTTTATGACTGAATTCTACAAAATATTAAGGAAGAATTACTGCCAATACTT
>NW_007750719.1:5942-6160 GCF_000696425.1 Galeopterus variegatus | reverse complement strand
ATATACTACATACAAAAATCAACTTAAAATGGATAAAAGGCCCAACATAAGACCTGAAACCATAAATCTCCTAAGAGAAAACATGTGAGAAAGCTCTCTAACATTTAGTATAGAAAACGATTCTCAACATCACTAAACATCATGGAAATGCAAATAAAAACTACTGCAAGATAACATATCATACTTGTTAGAATGGCTATGATCAAAAAGACAAGAGA
>NW_007750719.1:0-276 GCF_000696425.1 Galeopterus variegatus | reverse complement strand
AAATTATATTACAAAGCTATAGTAACCAAAACAGTATATGGCATAAAAACAGACATATAAAACAGTGAACAGAACAGAGAGCCAGAAATAATCCCAAACACATACAATCAGTGAATTTTCTAAAAAAGCGCCAAAGGGACATAATGGGAAAAGGATAGTCTCTTCAATAAATGGTGCTAGGAAAATGTACATAAGAATGAAATAGGACCCTTATTATATACTACATACAAAAATCAACTTAAAATGGATAAAAGGCCCAACATAAGACCTGAAACC
>NW_007750718.1:0-9835 GCF_000696425.1 Galeopterus variegatus | reverse complement strand
CTGGGCAGGAACTCTCTGCAGGGTTCTGTGATGATGTAGGCAATCACATGGTGAGATTGGCAAGAGCACTTGTTAACATACTCACTTGCTCTGCTTAGAAAGCCACCAGAGCCACTCCCTAATAACTCACTAAACCATTAACCCACTACCCCATGAATGAATTAATCTATTCGTGAGGGCACAGTCTTCATTCACCTCTTAAAGGCCCCACCGTTCAACACTGCCATAGTCTGATTTCCCATCCTTTTAACACAGTTACAATGGAAATCAAGCTTCAATGAATTTTGGGGGGACATTCAGTCCACAGTAATAGTGAAGAGACATCAGTTAGGAGACAAAGCCTTTAAATCCAGCTATCTTAAGTAGAGTGATCATCTGTCCCATTGTGCCCAGAACAGTCTAATTTATGTTGTCCCACAATTATTAATTATGCCTCTTTTTAATTTGGACAATAAAGACATGTTAACTACTTTTGGCTCTCCAGTTCCTCTCCTGGCTTCATAATGTCCTTGGGGAGGGGAGGAAAGCTCTTGCATCCCAGCAGTTTGCTTTTCCTGCCAATGCCGGGCACTTCTCTCCTTTCAGAGTGGGATGTTGGTGGTTCAGTCCATAGGAGATGTGTTTCCCTCTCTTGTTAACCTGTGCTGCTCACCACTGCACACTACTCATTACTAACTCCCTACTAAGTTATGAAGTTTCTTTCAAATATCGGTGGGCACCACCGCTTCCCTGGGGGAAAGTTCACTACACTACACTATGAAATGTTTTTTCTCAACCCATCCTCTTCGGGCAGTACAGGGTAAGGTTGTGACCGCAGCTGTGGTTTAGGTGTAGAAGACTCAACGATGCTGATGACAGCTGAGGTTTTTCAGGACTTCTGTGCTCTTGGACATACAACCCCAAATAAGGACTTTGTGCCAAAATTATCCTCCTCCTTGGGTTTCTAAATCAGGGCAGCTGCAACAACCACTATTTCCCTTTCTTAGTCTCTGAATTGAGATCTTACTTCCTCAAACCAGAAGTGTCAAAATTCAATCTCAGGAATTACTAGCCAAATTAGCCCTAAATAACCGTGAGGTTTTCTATGATCAATATTTTATCTTTCTTCAGTTCTTTGTCATTGATTTCTTGCTTATCCTTTATATGTACCCCAAGCTTTAAAAATATTGAGCAATTTGTATTACTATAGATCACATGCTCTTCTTTCATGATTCCTTTGCACATGGAGTTCTTTCTGCGGTCAACCTTAATTTGCCTGACCAATTCCTATTCAGCTTTCAAGGCTAGGTGCATTGTTTTCAGTGAAATTTCTACCTCATTATAATCACATTTGCATTCCTGAGATTTGGCACAGGTGCAAAGATGGAAAACAAAGCATGTGAATCTATAGGTTAGGTGGTAGTGATACAGGGGAGACAGGACCATCAAGCATTATCCCCTGGCTGCATAGCTTCAGGCATTCAGGTACGTGACACCTCTTTTCTCAGAATTGTGTTTTCTCAGGAAACACAAGCACCATCCACTCCTTCTACAAAGACCCTCCAAGTCCCCAAACTCTTTTGTTTGGACCTGAAGATCACAGCCTTTACTCCTCTGCCTGAATCTGTGGAACTGACAGAGCAGAGTCTCCATGTAAAAAGCTGGCTTAGAAGGGAGGAGAACACTCTTTTTAATAAGCAGATGGTCTCTATAGATGAGGGAGTGTTAACATTAAAAACATATGCTTGGTACCAGGGAGGGAGAGACACAAAAGAGGATCATGAGGCACATGGTCTCTGCAAACAAGTAGTCTTTGTGGAAGTTTCCCATGTGAGGGAAACAGCTTTACAGGGTAGTATGAAGAAACTTGCCTGAATAATTCTGACTTCATCTGCAAAGCTGTTTACCTGACATGAATTATAATAGCACATTACCAAGAAATGACATCTGCAGAGATGATAGCTAGATGAGCTTGTGTTTATTTGTTTGGTTTTGTTTTCCAACCCATTTGATGAAATAAAAGCATTAGAAAATAGTCACGGTGATCTTACAGTCAATCTCTATATTTATAGCAGAGAAATATAACTGACTTTGTGTTAGCATTTGATATTTGCCATGCAGATATATAAAATGTATAGAAGAGAACAGAAATAGGTATAAAGACAGTCCATATTTATTAGTACTCCAATGATGTAATTTCTAATTGATGCACTACTTTGATTTTAGAGTAGGAATCTCTATCAAAGATGAAGTGAAGTTAGTAGACATCAAAACACTCTCATGTCAAAAGATATTTAATTGCTTATGGGTTAAATTTAGCCTGGTTTATCTTATTCTTATTTCAGTGAATGGAAATTGATATAGAGGCATAACTTGTATTTTTATCAGGTTAATGTTTTTTTTTCTTTTTTACACTAAAAGAGAAACACATAGAAGTGATGAGAAAGATGAGCTGAGCTAAAACTATAGTGTAATGGAATGAGCACTGGATTAGGAGTCCTGGTTCTGCCACTAACTAGCTGGGTGACCTTGGTTGAGGTCATGTTATTACTGTTGGCTTCATTTCCTCAACTATAAAACAAAGAAGTTAATCTAAGTCAGGGATCACAAGCTCAAATTTCTTCATGGTTCTGGCTGGTATCATACATGAGTAAATCTGCCCAGGTGTAAGACTATAGGGGGTGTTGGGGCTTGTGATGATCTGGAGAGAGCAGGCCTCCTTTAAATAGGCAGCTGATGCTATACCCTAGGCAAATATTGCTATATGGGAATGGAGGAATGTGTATTTCCTAAGGTTCTAATTTTCTGTTTTTTTTAAGCTAGCAATCCAGATTTTGTGTAAAGTAATTCTATTTTGCAAGGTGGGTAACATTTAAATAATAATAATAAAGACAAATAGAGAAGAAAAAAATATGTGGGTTAAATAATCTTGTCAACAGGCTCCATGAGCGAAAAGTGAGATCTCTAGTCTAAATTATCTCCAGTGTCGTCTCTAGTTTTAACATTCAAGCATTCTAGGATAGAAATTGTAGCAAGAAGGAATTCACTTCTGCTTAAAACAGACCATGCCATTTTTTGTGATCTGTAAAGGAAAAGGCTGCCAGTAGCTATGTGTATTAATTCAAGGATGGAGGTGTTAAAGTGGAGGCTGGATGGCCATTGCTGGGGATGTGGTAGAAGGGATTTCTGTATTTGGGTTGTGTGTGCATGTGTGTGTGTATATGTGTGCATTCATGAAAGTGTGTGTGTGTGCATATATGTGTACTGGTGAAAAGGGTGCATGCAAAACTAAATTACTCCATCAGGTCTTTCTGACTCCATGAGCCCATGAGCCCATGATTCTAGCTTTGTACTCATTCTCACTTCTTGTTTTCTCTTACTATTTTGTTCTTTTCTTGCCCTTATTCTTAGTTCCTGTGATTCCCTGTGATTTTTCAATAAGGGGTCTGACTATTTAAAAGTCTGGGTAGGAATGAGGAGGTAGCAATGAGTTTGAAGGAAGGTGTAAAGAAGAAGGGTGCTGGAAGTAAAGGGAGTTGAATTACCTGCAGATACTGTAGTTAGGAAAGTCTGTTATTTCAGGCTTGACTTATCTTTATGGTGTACATAAAATATGATCAGGGAGTATGATGTCAGTGCATCCACTCTCAATAATTGATATGATGAATAATCTCAACCTTCCGACACCTTCTGTAGCTCCCCACATCTCAAGAAACTTCATTCATCAGCCACGTTTGAAATGTTTAAGTAATCTCAGTGATGTATGGAACCCTGACACTCTCTTGTTAGAAATTCGTGCTACTAACATTCTATCAAATTAAAAAGCCACTGAGCTCTTGTGCATAAAATTATCATAAATTACCTTCTGAAGGTTCATTGCTGTTTGGAATGTTTAATTGCTCACTCAGCTGAACTTTAACAGCTCAGTATTATTAATCAACTTGTCAAAATGTTTTTCATTATGTAGTCTTTAGATGGAATTGGGCAAGGTACAAACTTGTGCTTAAGTTGGTCTGATTGTAGCAAATCGCCAACAAATCTTGATAGAGTTCGGCATCTTTTTTTTTTTTTTTTAAATTCCTTTTTTGTCTTTTTTACTGACCAGCAACGGGATTGCAACCCTTGGTGCTGCGCCCACACCGCGCTCAGCCAGTGAGCGGGAACCGGTTTCCACATGGGATCCGAACCCTCGGTGGGAGCGCCGCCGCACTCCCAAGCGGTGCACTCTCCAGTGCGCCACCGGGCTGGCCCGAGTTCGGCATCTTTTGTTCACCAAATATGATACTTTTAAAAGGTATCTTAAGGAAATTGGGTTCCCCTAAAGTTTTTAATAAAGTTTTCAATAAATGAATTACTTTTTGAAGTAGAGAATTATACTGACCACTTGAGGGCCAAAGAAGGGCAGAGAGTGAACGATGACACTCTATTTATAAGTTGAATTATGATGAGTGACAGATCAACTTCAAAATGTTATCTATGTTTCTATCATGACTTCTAATCTTGCTTAAAAACAGTATTTAAAGAAATACGATGTTTCAGACAATTGAATTGTGTTCAGTGCATCTTTATAAGGAAAACAGGGCTGTCTCATTTTCCAAAGGAGTGAGGTATTTCCCCTCATCTGAGTTAGCAAAGCCATAACACAGGCTGAAATTTTTTTACTGAGTTCTAGTTCCTTCAACTGTCAACCTCTAAAAACAATTATTTAAAACTCAGTGGACACGATTGCTGCTTTTATAAGCTCAGGAGTATTAAGCTACGTTAATGAAAATAAAAGTAATCCAGCATTTTACACTGTGTATATTTACTCCTTGTTTCCTTCTCTCTCTCTCTCTTTCTGTAACTTTTTTGAATTGTACAAATATCTAAAAAAATTAACATGGAAAATGATGTTTTCCCCTTAGCCATGTACTTTCACATTTATAGTTTGTTTGTAGAAACCTGAAAAATAAATAACACCGACCAAAGAAAGGTACCATAGCAATTGGTGGTGGTTGTGGTAAGGTAATGGTGGTGTTGAGAAAGGTAGAATTCTGAGCCTACTGATAACTCTGACATATGTAAGATGTTTGCAAATGCCTGCCTCCTGTGGCCACAAAAGTAAACCCTGGAATCTCATAATGCCATCACTGGAATTGAAGCTGCAAGACCACCCAAAGGATGACTAACCTTATTAAAAAGACCTTTGGTACTGAAAAGTAATCTTTCTTGGCTGAGAAAGAAACTGCCTTTGCCAGAAATTTGTCTTTAAAGAAAGAATTTTGAGTGAGGTTTTAGTATATTTGCCTCATTACTTTTCATGTGGCAAAGAATGGAAATACAACACCCACTGAAAAAAACAGTTCAGATGCAACTGGATCCTGAGATGACTAAGTATTCTTCTCCTTGCCCACAACCCCCTCTCCACCCACCCATGCTAAGCCAGCATGACATAATTTCATTCAAAATCTCTATGAATAGTATGTGGTAACGTTAAAACCAAAGACTCTATAATCTACCCTGCGCTTTCTCTCTTGCCATAACTGCTTTCATCATTTCCTTCCTTCTTTAGAATTGAAAAGAGTGGTGCAGTTAGGGAGGAAAAACAACTTAGATAGTTTGAGAAAGATTTGTATTGGTTAAAACGATATATACAGATAATAGTGCACCACTGTCTGAACATTTGCACTAAGAGGGGAAGACTGATGCTAGGATGTACATCATTTGCAGAAGTGATACTGAGAATATCTCACCAACATGATATCATGGTATCAATTGGGATTGTATTGTGCTGTAAGTAACAGAAAACCTGGAGAACAGTGACTGAAATAGGGCTTCATTCTTTCCATATTACAGGAAGTCAGAAGACAGGCTATTGCTACTGTTGATTCAAAGATGCCACTGGAGACCCAAGTTCTTTTTTTACAGTGTTGGTCCACTGTCTTTATGGTGCTGGCTTTTTGTTCACTTGCTTATCTCATGGTTGAAAATGGGTGTTTCAGTGAGTCAATCAACTGTGTCAGCCACAGATTAATCAATTTTATTTAGCATTTATAAGATGAAATGTCACTGGTGAGGACTTTAAATGAATTATTATTCAATTATTCAAATTCTCACCCTAACATGTCTATATTTAACAGGAAAATTTAAAACTTAGATGAAAGCTTAGAAAACAAGACCTAATGACAGGTTAAAAGAGGATTATTAAAGAAAAGTTGGAAGAGTCTTTTCTCCACTTGTAGGAAAGATAATTAGGAAGATGTTGTGCAGCTGCTTTACTTTTCCAGTATAGAAGAAATGTAAAAAACTCTGTCATTGCATGCAAAAAATTTACTGTCAGTGAGGATTTTGGGGTCATGAAATAGGTAACTTCTTTGGAAAGCTAAAAGAACACTTTAGAAAAGAATGTATTTGAAATAATTCAGGCATGCCTTGCTTTGAGTCAGGTTGCATGAAATGATCTCTTGAGGTCCCATTCAATTTGATGTGTCTCTGGTTATGTGATGCTAAATTTTAGTATGATTGACTAGAATGCCTTAGGACTAAATTCCACTCACTGATTCTGGTATCACATAAAAAAAAAAAAACCTAGAAATTATCACTTTATGCACCAGTTGCAGCAGCTGGTTTTCCCTCCAAGCTCTGTAGTGATGCATATTGGAGAGTAGAGTGGAACTCATAGTGTAAATTTTCTTTAGTGCATGGATTATTGATTTAATAGATCATGACAATCTATTTTGTCAGACCTGCTACCACACGGGTTCTGAGTCAGCAGGCAGACGAGCCTTGTAAAATATTTGCTGTAAAAAAAGCTGCTGCATAAGATGAAATTAAAGTTCAATAGTGTTATAGTCAATTTTCTGATAACTAAGGTGATCATAACCCAAGAGCCAGAATCATTACAGGAAGAAAGAAGTAGTCATTTTGGTTTCTGCTTTTGCTTCTGTCACCTGAATGGCAAATTATTATTATTATTTTTTTGTCCTTTTTTTGAGACCGGCCGCACCCCGCTCAGCCAGTGAGCGCTGTGAGCACACCGGTCATCCCTATATAGGATCCGAACCCGTGGCAGGAGCGCTGCTGCACTCCCAGCACCGCACTCCCCCGAGTGCGCCATGGGCTCGGCCCCTGAATGGCAAATTTTAACCCAGAGGAAGAAAGAAACAACTCAAATTTTGTATGTTTTAAGGATGTATAATATAAAAGATGAAATGACATTAAGTTGGATTCTTAGTTGTCAAAGGTGCGGTTGTCAGAGTCTGGGAAACAGACTCAGATTTGGCTTTTTGGTTGCAGGTAGTTTATTGAGTAGTAAAGGGAAGCAGGGCTGGGCAGATGGAAATATCCACCTGTGCTGCAGTCTCAACAGTAGCTTCAGGCAACTCACAGGGAGCCCTGGAGGTGATATGTTCCTTTAGAGATGTCCCAATTGGAGGCGAGGGGATTGAGCCTCTGTACACTTGCATTGATCAATCACTGGATGTGATCTTACCCTGGAGGAAGGACATAAACTTGGTCAAGCAGGTCCCTTTGGCCAAGGGCAATTCTTGGGGAGGGTCAAAGTTAAAGAAATAAATGGCTTGGTCTTGAGGGAAATCTGGGGGCTGTCCACAACATCCAGTACAGTGCACTTCTTCTCCCACTCAAATCCATTTGCTTCATTAAGTGTACTGTACCTGGGAAGAGCTTCTCCATTGTGGTTGAGGGGAAAAACAGCCTCAGTCAGGACAGCTGGTTGCAACACTGTGCCTGATACTCATCAATTCCCTCTCCAACTATGCGTTCTAGATTTCCCCTCACCCTTGGTTAACAACTCTGCTTGTTTAGATGGTTTATCTGGATGGGTGACCAGACTCAGAACTATAAGCCTATGCTCACCATGTTCTTCTCAGGCCATGGCAGAGGTACTTGTTCATTTATCATTGGAACTGGCTACTTGGAGAGTCAAGAGATGCCCCAGTGTACCTGGGCACCAAACATTCTTCCTTGTCCTCCTTGTGTAAAAATACACTGACTTCCTCCTGATTATCAAGATCATTTGTCTCTGTTAGGATGGTGACTTCTTTCCTCTCCAGCTGATCTGAGGAGCCCAAAGTGACCAAAAAATACCTGAAGCTTAAAGTTTAATGGGACTCTGGTTTTATCCCAAACATCAAAATCCCATTTTAGATCCTGCCGTATTGGACTCTGGCACCAATTGTCACCATTCAGGATCCTGGGGAAACAGACTTAATTGAGCCTTAGAGATTTGGATGCAGGAGGTTTGTTGAGGAGTCCTCTCCAAAACAACACTGGCAAGGGAGCAAGGGAAGCTGGACTGGGCAGCTGAAGAAGTTGAGTTGCAGCGTGGTTGAAAGAGCAGCCTCAGATGATTCCACAGGGAGTATTGAACCTGGAGTCATCCTTCAGAGATTTCCCATACTGAGAAAAAGAGGCGTGGCTTGGTAACCTTGCATTGACTAATCATTGGCTACAAAGTCTCTCCAAGAGGAAACTACACTTGGGTATAAAACAGTTTCCTTTGGCCAAGGGCAATTTCTGGAGAGAGATGTGTTTGTGATCTGTGAGTTAGGAGAAAGAAAGCCTCAGTCTTGAAGAATAATCTAGGGAGTGCACCACATCATTCTCCACCTTGATTCTGAATTTGCTCTCTGTACAGTTAGGATAAAACTTTGCTATTGGATGACTTTTATTGCTTCCTTCCTTCATTGTTCATTTGGGTAAATCACTTTTGTATAAATGAATGATCAAATTGTTTGCGTGTTTACGATGTATCAGAACTCTGTTATGTATATTCTGATGATACAAATATAGGAGGTAGGCACAGTCTGCCTTCAAACTTGATGGATGGCATTCCTCTCTCTGTCTCTTACTAAAAGAAGATGTATTCAGGCAAGTTATTTAAAATGTGCTTCTGTTTTCTTACCTATAAAACGGGAAGAACAATATAAAAAGTGTTTCATAACTTTGTATATAGAATCATTTTTATAAGAGTTGTTGTTAATATTTAACATATAATTGTCAAATACACATGTCACTCTATGTTGGCTGGATTTGACATGAAGTAGACCCTGAATGTTATTTGAACATTTTGGAAGGATGCATTTGGAATGAAAACTGCAGTTGAGTAGATTTTACTTGGAGTTTATTTGGTTTCATTTTAATGTTATTACTATATCAAAACAATGTATTACAATAGGAATTTGGATAATCTAAACACTTGTATAATGTATATAACTAAATTCAGTGGTATTACATGTATTACATTTTTTTGGCCATTTTAACAGTTAAATGTAATCAGTCCTCTTCTATTTCTTATATTAATTATTTTCTTCATTTACCTCCATTTTTCTTTCTAAATTATAATTTGAAGTTTTTTCTAATTTCATGAAGACAAATATGTTTTTATATCAGTTATCATAATGCTGACCTATAATTTTATCTGAAAACTGATGTCTCAACACTTATCAATCTACAGAGGGAACTTGTATTTAGAGGGGCTAGGCAAAGTCATTTCAGACCACATGAGTCTCCATACCACAAGGCTGACCACATTCAAAGTCAATAATGATTACCGGCCACCTAAAACATGCAAAACCCTAGGCCAGGTGATACGAAGACAAAAACGAGTAAGATGTGATCCATGGTCTTCAGGGTAGTGAAATGTGCTTACCTTTGGTCAGGCATAAATAAGTAAAATACATTCACCCATGCCACCCCAGAGGAAGGAGAATGGAAGTAAATGGCTTATAATTCTGACTGGAATAACTAGTTCAAGGAAACCTCAAAACACTCTGACTTTTTCTCATCCAACTTTTAATCTTTGCAGGAAGAACTGGCTTCTCTCTCTCTCTCTCTCTCTCTCTCTCTCTCTCTC
>NW_007750717.1:9551-9836 GCF_000696425.1 Galeopterus variegatus | reverse complement strand
AATCTAGCTGGTGCAATTAAGCAAGAACAAGTAATTAAGTGAACATAGCATGAAAAGTAAGAAATATTTTTTTTTTCAGAGAAGCCAATGGAATATACAAAAAGCTCCTACACCTATTATCAAAGTTGCAAAGATAACAATGTGTGGGGTCGGGCTCCGGCCCAAAGAGCCCTAGCTTCGTTCTTTTTGGTGGGTGAGCAAACAGCCCAGATTCCTCTTTCCCCCCAGTCCCCTTTGGAAGGAGACAGGGGAAGAGAGCCGTGAAGAGAGGTGAGCACACCGCTG
>NW_007750717.1:5980-7251 GCF_000696425.1 Galeopterus variegatus | reverse complement strand
GACAAACATCAGCTCTGTCTATGAGAAAGGTCTCCCACTTCATTTCCAGTCTCTTCACTCCCTTGGGTCTTATTCTTTCACATCCATGTTAACCTTTAATTTTCTTCTATCATTTCTTAAAAACAGTTTGTATTCTTTAGGGAGCTTCTTTTCTTCTTTAGCTTCTCTAAATATTAACTGCTTATAAACAAATGCTGAGTTCCACATTAAATATATTTCATTTCTGTATCCTTATTTCTTCCTCTAATTCTGAAGGAACCTTAAGTGTCTCACTAAATGACTGTTTCTGAGCTGCTTAAGCTGAAAACCTGAGTTATTCCTGACTTTTATCTCATGTACCAAAAGTACTCTTTCAGAAAATTCTGTTGACCCTACGTTAAAAATATATCCAAAATGTATGCTCTTCTCCCAACTCCAACACTATCACTATACTCTCTCATCAGTAGTTGTTGTGGCCTGACTGATGTCCCTTGCCCTTCCACCAGTCTGTACATGCTGCTCTGTATGCAACTGTCAGGGTGATATTTCACAAAGTAAATTAGACATGGCAACCATGAAACTGTGCACATCAGATCTCTTGCTGCAGGGAACACAATCAATCAAAGATGCCAGCTCTTGCCCCTCTGGTTCTGCCATCATATTTGTGCCAAGGCTATGCTTCTCAAGGACTACTCCCAGTTAATGACCAAGCATGATGGAGTTACTAATCCACAAAATATAGAAGCCTACCAACGGGTGACCTTGGCTCAAAGACAACCACTGACTTGTCCAAACCTTTCTTGGAACTTAGAATAGTCCAGGCCTCTTTCTACCCAACCCTCCTTCTTTCTTTGTCTTTTTTACAGAGGTCAGATCCCCATTGAACTCTGCAGGATTTCCTCACTTACTCAGCCTTCACAGGGATTTCCATCAATGTATTCCTAAATGAATTCCAAATAGGATTAATTCAAAGAAATTCATTCTCAGATGCATCATACTCAAACTGCTGAAAACTTAAGACAAAGAGCAAAATTCTGAAAGCAGCCAGACAAAAATGATGCATTACTTCAAGGAGAAAACTTATATGAATAACTAGAGATTTCTCATCAAAACCATGAAGACCAAGAGGAAGTGGGTGATATTTTTCAAGTGGTGAAAGAAAAGAATTATCAACCCGGAACTCTAGCCAGTGAAAATATCCCTCAGAAATAAAGGTGAAATAATGATATGCTCGGGTAAAAGAAAACTAAGAGAGAATTTGTCACCAGCTGACTGTCTCTGAAAAAAAAAAA
>NW_007750717.1:3615-4729 GCF_000696425.1 Galeopterus variegatus | reverse complement strand
AAAAAAAACCCCACTATTAATACCAAAGTAGACTTAAAAGCAAAGAAAAATATTAGGTATAAAGAGGGTAATATATAATGATAAAAAGGTCAGTTCACCAAAAGACAAAACAAGCTTAGATATGCATGTACCTAACAACAGAGCTTCAAAATATATAAAACAAAAATTGATAGAGTTTACAAAACTAAAAATGAAAATAGGGAAAAAGAAAAAAAAAACATAAGGTGGTTATTTGAAAATAATCAATAGTATATACTACTAGCGAGGCAAATAAGAAAGAGAGAAGACACAAATTACTAACATAAGGAACAAAAAAGATAATACTTCTATGGACTCTATACACGTTAATAATACAGCGATACTATGAATAACTCCACAAGCAGAAATTTGACAACATAGATAAAATACACCAATTTCTTCTAAGCCACAAACCACAAAAGGTCATTCAAAAAGAACTAGACAGACTGAATAGTTCTATATCTATTAAACCAATTGGTTTCATAGTTATAAACCTTCCAAAAAAAAAAAATCCAGATTACAGGGTTTCACTGGCAAATTCTACCAAACATTTAAAGAAGAAATTTCTTTCAGAAAACAGAAGAGGAAGAAATACTTCCCTACTTGCTCTATGAGTTCAGTATTACCCTGACACCAAAAGCAGACAAAAGAAAGAATATTTTTGGACAATATTTTTTATTAATATAGAAGCAAAAGTCTTCAACAAGTTCTAGCAAATCAAATCCAGAAATATGTACAAATTATACACACTGAGAGAATCTACTATTTTAATGCAGTAAAGAAAAACTTCATAAGTATATCAATTTATATAGAAAACAGATTTGAAAAAATTCAACAACTATTCATGATAAAAAACAACACTCTCAGCAAACTAGGAATAGAATGAAACTTCATTAATCCAAAAAATAAAAAAAAATGTACAAAAAAACTTACAGCCAACTTCATACTTAATGGTAAAAGATTTCATTCTTTCCCTACAAACTGAGAACAAAGCAATGAAGTCAAGGTAATGCATTGATTCAACGACATACTGAAAATCTAGCTGGTGCAATTAAGCAAGAACAAGTAATTAAGTGAACATAGCATGAAAAGTAAG
>NW_007750717.1:0-1571 GCF_000696425.1 Galeopterus variegatus | reverse complement strand
ATATGTTCAACAACATTTTTTTCCCAGTTGATTATTTTTTTCACAAGGATATGCACATTTATTTTTTCAAATAACAAATATATACAGTGAATAACAGATGAATAGCAAAATACTCTGTAGAAAGTAGGGCTTCAAATTTTCACAAAAACTGGATATGTGAAACTTATTAAAATTTATATTATTCATTCTATAGTCTCTACACTTATTTGAAATACCTCCCTAAAGTCTTCCAAAAGCATGCAAATATCAAACTAATTTCAAAAGAAGAAGATGAATAAACTTTTGAAAGGCAAATCAACAAGTGCACTCAATAAAAAAATCAAGAAGAGAAATTAAATATCTAAGTTTAGCAACATAAATTGCATTAAAAATCAGCAAAACAGATTGTAAACACAAGGGAACTTCAAAAAGTTCATGGAAAAATAGAATTGAAAGATAATGAAAATCTTTCCATAAACTTTTTTGTTTGTTTAAATTTTTCCTTTTCTTTTTTTTTTAAGACTNAAATCTTTCCATAAACTTTTTTGTTTGTTTAAATTTTTCCTTTTCTTTTTTTTTTAAGACTAAGATAATGGAAAATACATCATGACCACAATAATGAAGAAAATTTAGAAAACTCATAAATGTGTGGAAATTAAACATTGCTCTCCTAAATAAACAATGGGTAAAAAATATCACAGGGAAATTAAAGAGTACTTTTAGATAAAAATCAAAGCACAACATATCAAAATGTACAGGATGCAGAGCTCATGAAGAGCTTAGAGGAAAATTTATACTTATAGACACCTATTTTAAAAATAACAAGAATCTCATATCAGTACTGTAAACTTCTACATTAAGAAAACAGAAAAAGTAGAGCAAACTAAACCAAAAAGCAAATATAAGTAGGAAATAAAAAGATTACAACAAAAATATATGAAATAAGGAAATAAAAACAATAGAGAAAATCAACAAAACCATAAGTCAATTCTTTAAAAAGATCAACAAACTTTGCAAACCTTTATCTAAACTGCCCAAGAAAAAGAGACCAAATTTTTTTAAATAAGAAATAAAGTAGGGGCATCATTACATTGTCAGTATGGCTTTTCATGATGGTAAGATTTAGTTTCTTTCTCT
The DNA here is from genome assembly GCF_000696425.1 of Galeopterus variegatus. Taxonomy (NCBI): domain Eukaryota; kingdom Metazoa; phylum Chordata; class Mammalia; order Dermoptera; family Cynocephalidae; genus Galeopterus; species Galeopterus variegatus. Next base: position 455 of record NW_007750717.1, on the reverse strand, counting down.
TTCTTATTTGCACTTTTGTTCTACCGGTGGGTTTTATTCTTACTTGTGTATTCATGGCAGTGATTATTGTTTATTGGATTCCAGATCCAGGACGTCCTTAAGAATTTCCTGTAGGGCTGGTTGTGTGGTGGTGAACTCACACAGCTTTTTTTTGTTTGAAAATACACTATTTCTCCCTCCTTTCTGAAGGATAGCCATGCTGGATATAATATTCTTGGCTGGAAATTCTTTCCTTTTAGTATTTTGAATATATCATCCCCATTTTCTTCTGGCCTGTAGAGTTTCTGTTGAGAAGTCTGCTGTTAGTCTGATGAGGGTTCCTTTATAGGTGACTTGATACTTTTTTCTCATTTCTTTTAAGATTCTGTTTTTGTCTGTAAGCTTTGCTAGTTTAACTATTAATGTGTCTTGGAGAGGATATTTTTGAGTTGAATCTATTTGGGTTTCTTTGAGTA
>NW_007750716.1:9406-9836 GCF_000696425.1 Galeopterus variegatus | reverse complement strand
CCTTGCAAGCAAGAAGAGAATGGAATAAAATGTTTAAAGTGTCAAAAGAATAAAACCAACCTACCAACCTAGAACTCTGTACACTGTGAAATTATATTTTAAAAGTGAAGTAGAAATAAAGTCTCTCTCAGAAAAAAAAAAATGGAGATAATTTGTTGCCAGTAGACCTTCATTTCAAGAAATGTTTAAAAAAGTTATTTAGAGAGAAGGACAATGGTAATGGTCAGACACTCAGATTTACATAAAGAAAAAAAGAGCATTGGACAAGAAATAAGTGAAGGTTAAAAAAATTATTTGTTATTATTAATTGATTTAATAGATAAAGTTTTTTTTCAAAATATAATAGCTACAATGCATTTGATTATGTTTGCTGATATATGAGAGCACTTGAAAAAGTTCATAGAAAGATTTGTACTATCTCTTAATTCTA
>NW_007750716.1:4973-8621 GCF_000696425.1 Galeopterus variegatus | reverse complement strand
ATTATTTGTTATTATTAATTGATTTAATAGATAAAGTTTTTTTTCAAAATATAATAGCTACAATGCATTTGATTATGTTTGCTGATATATGAGAGCACTTGAAAAAGTTCATAGAAAGATTTGTACTATCTCTTAATTCTATTTTTCCACAACCTTTTTGAAGTACCTTTATACATATATTTGTGCTTGTGTATAAGTAAAATTAATGGCAGCAATGATATAAGAGATACGAGGGAGGAATTAAGATTATTGTGTTGTTATAAAGTAGAAAAACTACCCATGATGTGATGTAGCATTATTTGGATGGATGTGGATTAATTGTAAATGTATATTACAAACTTTAGGGCAAACACTAAAAAAAGTTTTTAAAAAAGAATAACTGATATTTTAGTAAAGGAGAAAAATGGAAGCACATAAGTTGCTCTGTTAAAACCCCAAGAAGCAGAAAATAAGGGAACAACAAAAATATAAACCAAGAAAAAGGACAAAAAAAGAGGAAACACAAACAAATATAGTAGATATTAATCCGACCATATCATCAACTACTTTGAATGCCAATGGTCTAAATGCATCAATTTAAAGATATTGTTAGAGTGGATCAAGAAACAAAACCCAACTGTATGTTTTCTGCAAGCTGGATATAGATTAAAAGTAATGGATGGTGAAAGATATACCCAACTAACACTAATCAAAATAAAGCAAAGTAGCTATATTGATTTCATACAGAGCCAATTTCAGACTAAGGAAAGTTAGCAGGGATTAAAAACGATAAAGAAATAAATTCTCTAAGAAGACATAACAATTCTTAGCATGTATGCACCTAATAACAGAGTATCAAAATAAATGAGTATGAAACTGATAGAACTGCAAGGAGAATTAGAAGAATCTTCCATAATAGTTGGAGATGTCAACATTCCTGTATTAGAAATAAACAGATCCAGATAGCAAAAAACTGAGTAAGGACTTACTTGAACTGAACACCACCACCAAATAACTGGATATAAAGGGCATTTATAGACTACTTCATTCAACAACTGAAAAAGAAACATTTTTCTCAAGTTCATAAGGAATATTACCAAAATAGTTCACATTATGAGACATAAAACACACTGTAGTATTTTAAACAATAGAAATTATACAATGTCTGATCTCAGAACACAGTGAAATTAAACAAGAAATCAATAATAGAAATATAGCTGAAAAATCCCCACATTTATAGCACGGAAATGAAACAACACATTTCTAAATTACACATGTATCAAAAAATATCTGAAAAGGAATTTTCAAAGTACTTTGAACTAAATGAAAATAAAAACACAACTTATTAAAATTTGTGACAGCAGTGAAAGCAATGCTTACAGGGAAATTTATAGGATTAGATGTACATATGAAAAGAGAAGAAGGACAAAGAAAAATCATGGTACTTGGCCACATGTTGCAGGATAAATCTCCAGCCATTGAAGAGACAGCTCTAGCTGCCCAGAAAATTGGACTGTTAGCCTTCACAGGGGTTCGCACAACTGAGCAGGCAGGCCTTGCCACCACTGGACTCCATCCCCTGCCCGGCCAAGTGCACACCGACAAGAGAGGCGCCTCCCCAGAGAGGCCCGAGACCTGAGGTGACCACACGCCTGAGGTGCCAGTGGGTTACCGAGCAGACACTGAGGCAGCAGTGCCAAATTGGCAGCCCCAGCAGCATCCTAGCTAGACAATAGTGTCGAACCAGTGGACTGTGAAATCCCTTGCCACAATGACTAAACACCAAAGGAAAGATAATAGAAATATCAAAAATCAAGAAAATACATCACCAAAGGGTAATAACTCTCAATCTCTAGATCCTATAGAACAAGAAGCCCTTGAAATGTCTGACAAAGAATTTCAAGTGATAATTCTAAGGAAACTAAATGAGATAGAAGAAAACTCAACTAGACAACACAATGAAATGAGGAAAAGTATACAGGAGCTGAAAGAAGAAATGTAAAAGGAAATCAATGTCATGAAAAAGAATATAGCAGAGCTGACCGAGATGAAGAATTTATTCAATGAAATAAAAAACACAACAGAGAGTTTAACCAGAAGGCTTGCAGAAGCAGAAGAGAGAACTTCTGACCTTGAAGATGGGCTGTTTGGAATAACACAGGCGGACAAAAATAAAATAGAAAAAAAAATTAAAAACATTGAAGAAAATCTAAGAGAGATATCAGACAACCTTAAGTGCTCAAATATATGAGTCATGGGTATTCCAGAAGGGGAGGAAAAAGGATATTGCATTGAAAACATATTCAACAAAATAGTGGCAGAAAACTTCCCAGGTGTAGGAAAAGACAGAGATCTTCAGATTCAGGAAGCTCAAAGATCCCAAATTGTATTCAACACAAAAAGGTCTTCTCCAAGACCTGTTATAGACAAATTGGCAAAACTCAAATACAAAGAGAAAATCTTAAAAGCTGCAAGAGAGAAGTGTCAAATCACCTATAAGGGAGCCCCAAGCAGACTAACACCAGACTTTTCATCACAAACCCTAAAAGCCAGAAAGGAATGGGATGATATATTCAAAATATTAAAAGACAGAGATTGCCAGCTAAGAACACTCTACCCCACAAGGCTATCCTTCCGAAATGAAGGGCAAATAGTATATTTCTCAGACAAACAAAAAACTGCGGGAGTTCACTACAACATGACCGCCCTTACAAGAAATTCTCAAGGGAGTACTGGGTTTGGTACCTGAAAAATGACTACAACTGCCATAAAAAACCCATGAAAAACCAGAACCCACTAGTATAGTAAAAATGTCATTCATGAAGAGAAAACAAACAAACAAAAAGTCTTTCTACAACCCAGGAAACAAACAAATACAGAAAATGAAAAATAAATCAGAAAGTAAGGAACAAAAGACACCTAAGACATCCAAACAATAATCAATAAAATGCTAGAATTAAATCAACACTTTTCAGTAACAACTCTTAATGTAAAAGGCTTAAATTCCCCAATCAAAAGACACAGATTGGCTGACTGGATTAAAAAGGAGAACCCAACTATATGCTGCCTTCAAGAGACCCACCTTACCCATAAAAACTTACATAGATTAAGAGTGAAAGGATGGAAAAAGATTTACCATGCAAACAGAAATGAAAAATGAGCTGGAGTAGCTATTCTTATATCTGATAAAATAGACTTTAAACTAAAAACCAAAGAAAGAGATAATGAGGGACACTACATAATGATACAAGGATTGATCCATCAAGAAGACATAACAATCATCAATATATACGCATCCAATGTCGGAGAAGCCAGATTTATACAACAAACTCTATTAGACCTAAAGAAGGAAATAGACACTATTACCATAATAGTAGGGGACCTGAATACCCCACTAGCAATATTGGACAGATCATCTAGGTGAAGAATCAGCAGAGAAATGCAAGATCTCAACAACACTCTAGACCGATTGGATGTGGCAGATATCTACAGAACGTTCTATCCAACAACCTCAGAATATTCATTCTTCTCATCAGCACATGTTAGGTCACAAATCAAGTCTCAACAAATTCAAAAAAAAAATGGAATTATCCCATGTACTTTTTCACGCCACAATGGATTAAAATTAGAAATCCATAACAAATGAAATTCTGGAAACTATACAAACAC
>NW_007750716.1:3740-4375 GCF_000696425.1 Galeopterus variegatus | reverse complement strand
AAATACTAAAAGACAGAGATTGCCAGCTAAGAACACTCTACCCCACAAGGCTATCCTTCCGAAATGAAGGGCAAATAGTATATTTCTCAGACAAACAAACCTGTGGGAGTTCACTACAACATGACCACCTTTACAAGAAATTCTCAAGGGAGTACTGGGTTTGGTACCTGAAAAATAACTACCACTGCCATAAAAAAATCCATGAAAAATCAGAACCCACTAGTATAGTAAAAACGTCATTCATGAAGAGAAAACAAACAAACAAAAAGTCTATCTACAACCCAGGAAACAAACAAATACAGAAAATGAACAATAAATCAGAAAGTAAGGAACAAAAGACACCTAAGACATCCAAACAATAATCAATAAAATGCTAGAATTAAATCAACACTTTTCAGTAACAACTCTTAATGTAAAAGGCTTAAATCCCCCAATCAAAAGACACAGATTGGCTGACTGGATTAAAAAGGAGAACCCAACTATATGCTGCCTTCAAGAGACCCACCTTACCCATAAAAACTTACATAGATTAAGAGTGAAAGGATGGAAAAAGATTTACCATGCAAACAGAAATGAAAAATGAGCTGGAGTAGCTATTCTTATATCTGATAAAATAGACTTTAAACTAAAAACCA
>NW_007750716.1:0-2740 GCF_000696425.1 Galeopterus variegatus | reverse complement strand
AAGAACAATCCAAACCCAAAGTTAGCAGATGGAAAGAAATCATTAAGATCAGAGCAGAACTTAATGAAATTGAAACCCCAAAAATGATACAAAAGATCGATGAATCAAAAAGTTGGTTTTTTGAAATGATAAGTAAAATTGACAAACAATTAGCATGGCTAACTAATAAAAGAAGAGAGAAGACCCAAAATACAAAAATTGGAAATGAAAAGGATATATTACAACTGATACCTCTGAAATACAAGGAATCATTTGAGACTACTATAAACAACTATATGCCAACAAATTTGAAAGTCTGGAGGAAATGGATAAATTTCTGGACACACACAAATTACCAAAACTGAGCCAAGAAAATGTAGAAAATCTGAACAGACCAATAACAAAGAGATGGAAGCTGCTATTGGAAGGCTCCCAACAAAGAAAAGCCCAAGACCAGATGAAATCCTGAGATACCCAGCAGAGTATCTTACACGTGACAAAAGAGGGAAAATTAATAATTTTCAAGAAAACTGGAATAAATAGCTAATGATCTTAAGTTAGCTCTAATACCACATTTGTGAACTTTTGAGTTCTTTATACTATTCCTTAATTTTGAAAAGCTATATACTTCAGGCTTTGTCTGAGTCCTAGTGCAGATTATACTCCTCTTTATCATTTCCCTGAATGGAAGATTTCCAAAAACAAACAAAACAAATGTGCAGAGATGAACCTACTCCATTATTTTAGTCACCATTCTTTAATTTAAGGCCATGTCTTTTCTTAGATTTTAGGTTTTCTGTTGCAAATCCAAAATTCTTACCTTATAAAAACTAAAATAATCTGTCATCTGTAACTTAGATATTCAGTTTATTTGTGTTTATGGAAGAAGAATTTAGAATTTGTGAAGGATTGTGATTAAAAGCTCTATGTTTTCACTATTTTTTTCCTAACCTTTTGCAAATGTCGTGTTAATCATCGATTCAATTTATTAGCATGAATTTTTTTTATCTAATGATTCCAAAGAAAAAATAGTCTTACCAGAGAAAAAATAGTTTTGCATTCATATTTAATTGGTTTAGGAAATATTTACTTTACCAAAGTAAATTTAATGGTAATATAACAGCACTAATATTTGATACAAACAGAGCTGATTTTGGTATGCATTTCATACAACTAATGGCAGCAGAGGATTGCCAGGTACAGAAAAAAAGTAGTGTATTATTCATGAGAATTTATCTTTCTATGAACATCAGTCTGTATGTTTTATGGGGAAAATGAAAAATTAGAGTTAATTATGATTAAGAGATGGACATTTCAAAGAGCTTTTAAAAATACACGGAAGTATCTGTGTCAGAATAATAACAAGGCATATTGTTGAGTGAAAGAATTTTGTGGTAGTGCTTTATAATTTTTTGTGTGTTGTTTTGTGATTCTGTGTTCATTTTCTGTAAATAGTATGTGTTTTTCTCATCATCAAAATTTGATCATAAAAATAGAATACAACAATTGGCATTTTTTATGTTTTACTGAAAGATTTTAATCTTACACCCAGATTTTAGACTAGAAGAAATTTAAAATTAAGGATGTTAAACATTTTTTGTTTGTTCATTTCATTTATTTTACAATAAAAATAAATTCCTTCTTTTATTAAACTGTTTTGGTTCATTCTATATCATCAGTGGAGTTTCCAGAGGGCTATGGAATTATAGGTCCACAAAAATTAACTTTAGTAATTATTATAACAACACATAATTTTAAATGATAATATAAAGCTTGTTGAACAATATGAAATTTTTATTTCATTGTTTAGGAAAGAAGACAGAAGGAAACTGAGTAAATTAGTAAATTTCATATATCAGCTAAAATATTCGTTTTAACATATGGTGGCTGTGGATTATTTTCACAGTCCGTAGATCTGTGAGTATGACAGTAAACATATGCTTGAGCGCTAAGCATCTCAAATAGAAATAATTGTAATTTGAAACAAATAATATCCAGCACTGATCAAAAATTGTTTTACTTATCTATTCACAGGCCATCTGTTACTAATATAATTATACTATATATTTATAATGATTTTGGCACTTATGCTAAGGCAGCGGGAGGAAATGAGGAGAAGGCACTCAACAAGAATGCCATAAAATGCAAACTGTAAAGGGGAAATAAAGATTTCCATAAGCATTACATCTAAATTGATCAGTTCCATTAATTTCTATTCCTTAAAATCTTTATTTCATCCATATCACTAATTTCAATTTGTAATTTTGCTTTAATGCATATTTCTTCTAATAAACTCCATAAAGCCACTGCCTCTGGTTCTGTGGTGTAATTTCTATCATTTAACTTAATGACTGGCCCCAAATAGGAACTTTATAAATATTTGTTTATTAAATATTTTATGGACGGAAGAATACCTTTAAAGAGAAGAAATGTGAGATGTATCTAGGAGGGTGGGTAAGAAAGGAGACATTGCAATATGTGCCACACATCTGTAGACTAATGCCATGAGCAATGATACTTAAAATGAATTGAGGTGTAATAGAAACTATATTAATGGCAGGAAGAATATGAACAGGGCCACTGTCTGGGAAGATAATTTAATGTTAAAAGAAAACAGAGCTGCATAGGTTTTCTCCCACTTGTTTTGCAAATGACAGTATATAAAAGGGAGAGAATTTCAAGATAAGATGTTCATAAGTACTACAAATTTCAATCTAAAGTATCTAAAGCCTTTTATTTGTGCCTAAACAGAGCAATTCTT
>NW_007750715.1:9499-9836 GCF_000696425.1 Galeopterus variegatus | reverse complement strand
TTTGCTTTTGGATACAAACATAGTCATTCCCATTTTACAGATGGGAACCTGAATAACGTCATCACTGATCAGGATTTGAACCCAGGACCATCTGATTCCAAATGGGATGTGGTGAGACTGCTGACAGCAAACACTTGCATAGCACTGGCTGCATGCTGGGCGCTCTGCTGAGCTCCCTGCCCATGCTCACTCATCAGTCAGTCTTCACAAGAATCCCATGAGAGAGGTGATTTTGTCACTCCCATTTTCCAGCCAAAGAAACTGAGGCATAAGTGGTTACACAGCTTGCCCAAATCACACAGCGCAGTAAGAAAGTGGAAGTGCTGGGGCTTTGAAC
>NW_007750715.1:8849-9297 GCF_000696425.1 Galeopterus variegatus | reverse complement strand
CCATCCACCCACCCATCCACCCATACATATATCCACCCATCCACCAACACATCCACCCATTCATCCACTCATCCATTCATCCATCTACCCATACATTCAAACACACATCCACCCACCCACTATCCACCCACTCATCCACCCATCCACCCACTCATCCACCCATCCTTCCACCCATCTACCAACCCATCCTCCCACCCATTCATCCATCCATCCATACATTGATCCTTCCTTCCACCAACCCGTCCTCCCACCCATCCACCCACCCACCCATCCATCCATCTACCCATCTACCCACCCATCCACCCACCCATCCACCCATCTAACCTAAGTGAACTGACTCCTCAGCTCCCATGTTAGGGGTGCCATGTTAGAGGTGGGTACTTGTTACAATAATGTGAGGATTAACAGAACAAGTGGTTTTCCTAGAAGGAGAGGGGGTTAGAAAATC
>NW_007750715.1:0-8353 GCF_000696425.1 Galeopterus variegatus | reverse complement strand
CAATAATGTGAGGATTAACAGAACAAGTGGTTTTCCTAGAAGGAGAGGGGGTTAGAAAATCATCATAGAGCATGTGATTTCCTGGCATCTTTTAGAAAGGGAATAGGGCAATAAGAGCTCATGTACATTTAGAAGTTCTCTAGAACCATCTCTGTGCCTGGGGTGGTGGTATCTTCTGAGTCCACCAGTGCTGACCTCGCTCCTCATTTCACCCATCAAGTCAGCCTTGTTTCTCTCTTTATTCACCCTATCAAGTCTCCTTTCACATACACAGTGTGTTGTGGGAACGTGAGAAATAACAGACACTGCAAACAGTGCAAAAGCATATTAATAAATCATTTTAAAGTATTAAAATTGATATTGGGCTTTTGTGCAATATTTTATCATTTATAATGCATTAAGCATGTTATTTGTCACCCAGCTGAGCAAGAACAACTGATATTTCATTGGGGGATCTGATTTCTCAATGCCCTTAGCCAGCGTGGAATGGAAGTGACGGGGTCTTTTCTGTGGACAGGGGCGGGATGCTGGCCTGGAGGTCATGTGGCAGGCTGACCTGGTTTCTTAGTTTGTGTATAGATTATGAAGACAGTCCAGAGCCCTCTGCATACCTATGGCAGGCAGAGGTGTGAAAAGCACACATAATTCCCTCTTCCATGTGTCTCCCTTCTCGTGAGGCAAGACACGGGATGAGTGAATCGCCTTCCAACCATACATCTCTCCTATGCTTGCCGTCACTCACCAAGTGTTTGCCATGGGCTTACTATGTGCCAGGCACCATCAGAAGCAGCATCAGTAAACAAAACAAACAGTGACCCCACCCTTGTGCAGCTAACTGCTAGCAGGAGTGGTAGGTGATAAAAAGTAAACACAACCAATAGGGGAATGTGATAGCAGATTAGCAGATGTTAAGTGCTACCTTTACTTCAGGCTGCTGTAACAAATTACCCTAGAATGGGAGGCTTAGACCACAGACATGTATTTCTTATAGTTCTGGAAGCTGGAAAGTTCAAGATCAAGGCATTGGCAGGTCCAGTGTCTGATGAGGGCCTGCTTCCTGGTTTGTGGATGGCCGCCTTCTTGCTGTCTCCTCACATGGCAGAGAGAGCATGAGAGAGAGAGAGAGAGACAGAGAGAGAGAGAGAGCGCTACCTCTCCTGTCTCTTCTTGGAAGGGCACTAATCCCTTTCATGAGGGCTCCACCCTCATGACCTGATCACCTCCCAAAGGCCCCACCTCCAAATACCATTCTGCTGGGCAATTAGGGCTTCAACATATGAATTAAAGGGGATAAAAGCATTCAGCACACACCATGCTATACAGTAAAAAGAAGAGAGAGGAGAGGGCAGGGCACATGGGAGAGCCGACTGACAGCCCTGTGGCAGGCAGCAGTGCTACTGCTATAGACCTTGTTCCTGGCGTTCTCCTGGCAGGGATAGCATTTGGATCTCAAAGGGTTGGAGCTACACATACAGTCCCCCATTCACCAGCTCCATGAGCTGTCTCTCTCAGGCAGGAAAACGTCACCAAGGAAAGGCCACAAGCCCAGGCTTCCCTCCCTGCAGCCCTGCTGTCTGTTTCCCATGACACAGCGCAGGACAGCACTAGCTCCTGGGACTTCCTTCCCTGTCCTTCTAGGAGAAAGGACTGGATGTAGGTGGAGGAGTCCAGGTGGACCACACCGGGCAATGGAGCTGCAGACTTCTCCTTCTCTTTGCAGAGGACATCAGGGAAGGCCAGCGTACCAGAACTCAATGTCCGTCGGCTGTTGGACGTGTCTGGGAAGCCAAGGAGTGAAACTGTTCAGCAGCGAGACAGCTGTGGCCACACAGCTGTTTCCTCTTCAAACCAGTGCTGACCACTCCTCACTGTCTGGCTTTGGGTTATTTCTGGATGGAAATGTAAAATCAGGGGCTCCATTCATTCCTGGAAACTGTGGGGGGACTGGAGAGAATGAATATGTGAACATCGATCTCCTAGGGCTCGCATTTAGCTGATTCTACTTGTTATAGGGCTCTGGTCTGAAGCGTCTCATTGATTTCAGCTGAAAGGCAGGCTGTGCTCCTAGTGTCTGTTCGCAGGACATCCCAGAGATTGGGGAATTAGGGAGGAATGGGCAGAACTTGGGACCCTGCCTTGTAGCCACCACCAGTGCCACTTAAGGCAGAGTGCTAGGGTTAAGAATCAGTGCAGGAAAGAGGAAAGGCATTTGCAGTTATCACACAGGGAATGACACAGTCCTGTAGTTTATTACATCTACCACAGTCAGGAAAAAAATCTGGCTCCCCTGGGGAAGTGTGCTGGTCACACACCTGGCATCTCCTAAGAATGGGGAAGAGTTGAGCATCACTGACTTGGGAGGAAGGGATGGGATTGCAAGGGCTGGATTTTTTAGAGGCAGCTCAGTGATTTCCTAATGTTCCTTTTCCTAGGAATCTTTTAGGGAACTTGATAAAAATATCGATTCTTGGGCTCCACACCCCCAAACTAATCCAGCATTCCCCTAGGGGAGGAGCCTGGGAACCTGTGTCCTCAGCCAGCCCTCCAGGGATCCTGTAGGATGGAACAGGTACCTTTCAACAGGGCTGCACATTCTAATTAACTGGCGAGCTTTTGATCATATTGCTGAGACTCAGGCCTCACCCTAGACAATCTGCTGCAGTTCATCTGGGTGGGGCTGAACCTTGTGCAGGTGATTCTGATGTGCACTTAGGGTGAGGCCCCTGTGTCAACTAGGTCTCAGGCTTGTGTGTAGAGAGCTGAGGTGGAATCTCTGTCTGGCTCACTGTGTAATGTTGGGCGGGTGACTTCTGCATGCGGAACCTCATTGCACAAAGAGTGGGAGTGTCCCTGCCCGGCGCCTCTCCCAGGACCACTGGGAGATTTGATGAGATGCTGGATGTGAATGCCCTCTTCCACAGACTGAGGCTTTGCAGAATAAGCCCTCTATCATCCTCTGGGTCCATTTTTGCCCCCTGCAGCCATTCTTTCTTCCAGGGTCTGTGCCTGTCTGGATGAGGGATGCAAAGGCATGAGGAGTTGACGTTCCACAGTGGCCCAGCCAGGCTCCGTCTGCTTCTGCGTGTCCCAGTGCCTCTGGTAATGAGGAGGGCGGGCTCTGGGCAGCAACTTGCTCTAGTGCCGCCCTGTCCACCCCCACATTATCCTGACTTATTACATTGTAATAAATTGAACCATTCCACTTCATTATTTCATATTTGGAGAGATTTATAGATTGTCCTGGTGGCTGAAGAGGTGGTGATTAAAGCAGTGAGCTAATGAATAAGGCTCTGCACAAAGCCGCTTTAATTAATGCACAGCCCAGGGGCTGCAAACCACTTGCTGATAACAAACCTGCCCATTGAAGAGTTGAACTGACAACTTCCCACAGAACAAAGGCTGACGGGGAGCAGGAAGTTACTCACATAGCAATTAGGGCTACTAGACCGAGTCTCCCTCCCCACCACGGGGCTCACTATCACAGAGCCACCCAACATGTGTTTAATTTTTTTTCCTGCTAAGGAGTGTCTGCTCTCTGGACTCCTGGTACCTCATTGTCCCCCATCCTCCCCCATGTGGCATCCCAGTGGTTCTGGACATTGGGCTCATACTTGAACTTTCTGAAGGTATTGTCTGTCACAGATTTACAGAGCAGATGATGCTTGTTAATCTTCGCAAAGCTTCTGTGATATTCTTTTCACCTCAAACTTCTTCCAGAGCTCTGGAGATTTAGTTAAGTCTGGTGTGCTTTAATTTTTTTTTCTCTTTCCTTTTCATTTTTGGTGGAGTGATACCTGTTGGCAGCTTGGCTTTGGGGGTTCTATCTCACCAGCTCCTCAGCTGCTAAGTGCCAGCGTCCCTGTGTGGAGGTGCGCAGGCTCTGCAGAGCATGGCTGCACACCTCCACCCCAGCACGCTGCTCTGTCCCCCGGGCTTCTCAGTAAGTGCTGTTTCCTGACAAGTCAAGTCCAAAGGGTCATGCCAAATACAACGACCTTCTCTGTTTTCTTCGTGGTTTCCTGCCAGGATCTGGTGTTTGCAGACGGGGAACATTGTGATAAGATGACTTCTCAGTGAGGTGACAACGGCGATGCTTTCTGCCACTAGACAGAACACCATGAGGATTATCACTAATACAAACAACAGCGATCCTAAGAAGAACAGGCATGCAGCCACAGTAAGAGGAAAATGCCGGCCAACAGGGTGATTTGAGGAACAGCGTATTGATAATGAAGTGAGGCTTATTGAATTAACTGTTCCATTTAGCAGACACATCGGCAGAACCAAGGCATGCAAGAATATAATCAAGAGTGTGACCCTGGTGACAGGCTGAACTAGATGTGGAGACTGGGGAGCAGCAGAATGAAATCGGTTATAATCTCGGTGGCGGGGCTGCTGCACAGCTCAAGGAAGCCGCACATTCCAGAAGAGATTTCCGGATGGATGCCTGCCATGTCACCCAGACAATTTGAATTTGGGCAGTTTGTTGTTATTGCATTGGGTCTCCTACCTGCAAGGACTCCCTCATGGGAAGGTCACCCTGTGTGACAAATGACCAGCCTTCCTAGGACTGAAGTCTGTGTAGTGTTTTCAGAGCAGGCCTCCCAGGCAGGAGGGGCAAAGCCACATTCCAGCTGGGTGGGCCCAGGTGCAGCAGCAAGTAGCTGATTCCACTTCTCTCCCCTTTCCTTTGTGTGGACAATCCTGGTGCACGCGGCCCCCACACGCTGCCACCCTGAGCGGTGCAGAGTCGGTGTCCTGGTGGTTCTCATTGTCTCTCGTGCACCCGGGGCCTGAGGTGTGGCCCGCGCTGTGTGCTCTCTAAGCCTCTCTCCTGTGGCATCGTCTCGGCTGCGTTGCATCCTCCCAGCTAAGGATGTCACCACGCTCCTCTCAGGAACACATCCCCATTGCCCTTATAGAAAGCAGCCACCATATTTACATAAAAACTAAAGTTTTAAGAAATTCCAAGAGAAGCCTGGGTGGGTCAAGGAGTTAATGTTTTAATGCAATATATTAAGAATATATTAATCTTAGAAATAATAATTGTAATAGAAGGGTACTTCAAAAAGTTCATGGAAAGATTTGCATCATCTTTTAATTCTATTTTCCATGAACTTTTTGAAGTATCCTCATACATTTTCTCCTAAGCATTCAGGAACTATGCCCATATTGTTTAATTTGCCTACTTTTCCTACACCTCCACTTTATATTTGGGGAAATCGAGGCACCTAGGCAGGATGTGACTGAAACAGGCATTGTGGCACAGTAGAGGCTAAAACATGACCCCACATAGGAAATTGCTCGCTAGAGAGATCTGCTGCCTCGGTGAATCCTGCATTATTTCTCTCTGATTTTTGGTAAGTAATTCTTAACTATTGCTGGGTATTTTGTGACCAGGGTAAAGAAGAACCTGAGACTGAGAAGTTGAGAAAGGGGGTGATGAACAGAATTTCATCATTTTTAGTGTAATTATCCTAGATCCCGTTTTCTGCAACATCCCCAGACTGTTGGTCAGCTATCAGGTGTATTTTTGGAAATGAATTGAGGAAGAGTACATTTGGGAAATAGAACAGAATTCAGAATTCACATCTAAGTAACACGTTCAGCTTAATTTTTAGTGGTGGAGAATACCACATACACAGCCTCTGTACCACTGAGGGTTAAGCAACACAAAAGATGGGCATTTTAGCTAGCAGGACGTGTAACATGGGCAGCCCAATTTTATATTACAGTCAAGGGAAAATGATTTCTTAACTCAAGTCCCACCTCCAGGAACCTGCTCTGGTTCAAGTACAATGAAAGGCCTGGCTGGGAAGGAAGACACCAAAAGAAATGAAATCCTGCAGGAGGATCGACAGGAAAGGCTGGTTTTCTCATTTGCCCAAACAGCACAGGCTCTTGAGAACTGCTGGAAACCAGACAGAGAGGGGGAGTTATTTCCAGCACCACAGCTGTCTCACTGACTCCCACTTCGGAAGAGCAAACTCTTCGTAATTGGGATTCTCTGAGCTGATATAGAAATTATTTCTTTGCCTTTAAATTCACCTAGGATGGCCAGGATTTCAATAATTTTGTCCCTTTCCAACTGTACTCTGCTTTCTTGTGTTTTTTGAGAGCGTGACCTGGTGTATCTAATTCCTCCATTCTCACCCCTTCGATTATTATCAAAAGTGCCACCTTCTCTGGACGAGGTTACTGTGTTAACATGCTTTCTAACACTTTCTCTATTTCTTGTACCATTGACCTGATCGGGAGAATTGAATCAATGCGGCATTTGCTTGAAAAGATATGGAATTCAGTATTCAGAAAAGACTATCAAGGGTCGATCAAAGAGGGTGGCCAAGTCAGAGGACCAAGGGGACAGGCATTCCACATTATGAATGGGATAATAGCCATCTGGTGATGCAAAGCAGCTTGTACCAAGACCAAGGATAGCACTTGTCCAGGTTTACTGACTTTTTACAGTGCATTTATGGGAAAAACCAACTTGCTCCAAAATACTGAGGCCATAATTTGTTCCAAAGGCAACAATTTGTGACACTGGTGGCTGTGCATTTCCAAACAAATGACCTCCAAATTGCAGAGCCAACCTGGCTTCACGGCCAAGGACACACGGGGTGGAACACCGTTCTGGTGACCTCATATCAGACAGATGTCTTTTTTCCTTTTTCTCAAAAAACGATCTCTTATCACCACCCACCCCTTTCTTTCTTCTGTTCTGTTCCCTGAAATTCCCTTTTCTTCCTCTATTTTCTTCTTTTTCTATATTTTTCTGCAGACATATTTAGATATAAATAGCTCCCAGAGTCATCTCCATCATCTGGTAAACCCCAGGAGAAAGCAAGCCGGTGATCTTCCTTTGAGATCATCTTGGTTCGAGACACTTGACATGCACTGAGAGTTGGTGATCTCATCAACACTCCACCAGCGGGTGCAACAGTTCATAAATCACTTTTGAGAAGTTAGTATCCTCTTACCTAAACTATTCTTGTCTCATTTTAAACAGTTCTCTTCTTATTTTCTTCTTAGTTGGATTTAGAAAACATCCCATTATCCCATCATCTAGAAGCTGGGACAGCCCTTCAGAGCTGTTCCTGACTGAGGTAAAGCAGGCCTTGGGACCACCATGTTGACCCCTCAGCAGGTGACATCGTGGGGAGTGGGCTCCTCTGTCTGGATGGGATGTGGGTTGGGTATATGGCCTGTGCATCAGGAAGTTTAGGGAAGGGTGAGATTCCCACCCAATTTCTCTCTGGTCTGAATATAATTTTGTTTACGAAGTTTAGCATGAGATAAGATTAACTTCTGGCTTTAAGAGTGGGGAACACTGAAAGACCGATCTGGTTGTGGTTTATGGATGAAACATCAGGCTTTCTTGATGCTCTCCCTTTTCATTCTTTTAGCTGTTTTCTGTACAGTTCTGTGACAATGTGCATGGTTCTCTTCCCACAGAATCCCTGCTGGCTCTCTGACAGCATATTTTGTAGCTGTTTATAAGTGACATATAAAGCCTGTTCCAGGGAAAACAGAAAGATATGCCACTGCATTTTGAGGACATAGAGAGCATTTTCTAAAATGCTGCTCGAGAGGAAGAAGTTTTAAAATGCTCGTTTGCTGGTGCTGCGGGTGTTGGCCCACATCCTCGTGGGAAGGCTCACCTGAGAGGCATCACAGCTGGATTCCAGATGCCTGCATCCCTTGTCCCTTCACGCTAGAGGTCCCATTCCACCTGTGCCTCTCGTCACCTCTCTCTTCCAGGTATATCTGCGGTGAGCTGGCATGCAAGGGAAGGCGGCCACAAGCCACAGCATGCCTCAAGGGTCCCACGTAAAAAAGAAAATCAAATAGGAAAGACGGCACCTGTGGTCTACGGTGTTGACGATGTTTACCGGGTGATGGATGAACAGGGCCAGAGAGGCGGCGTGGCCTGATCGGGGTGAGACAGCCGAGCAGGAGGACTCCAAGGGCATCAATCATGGGACCTGCTCCCCCGCCAGCTGGGTTCATCAGTTTCACAGCCTCTCTCAACAGGCTTATAAATTACCCTGATGGGGGGATGGCTGGTCGGGCCAGGTTGCAGTGACTTCTCTAAAGCAAAGATCAATAGGCTGCGGTGACTAGACACAACAGAACTCCAATGAGATAGCTGTGACGCACTCCAACTTCATTCCGTGTGTCCTGCCTGCTTTTATAAACCCATGCATTTGATGCCCGAGCTTAAAGCCTTCATCAAAAAAAAAAAAAAGAAAAAGATCTGGACTTAATTTGACATCTACATGTGGTATACTATCAGTGTTTTAAGAGCACAGCTTCCCGGACTTCAGTCTTGTCCTCACTTACCAGTTGAATG
>NW_007750714.1:9072-9836 GCF_000696425.1 Galeopterus variegatus | reverse complement strand
CATTAGATGGAAAGAAATAATTAAGATCAGAGCAAAACTAAATGAAATAGAAACCAAAAAAGCAATACAAAAGATCAATAAACAAAAAGTTGGTTTTTTGAAAAGATAAATAAAGTTGACAAACCTTTAGCAAGGCTAAGAAAAGAAGAGAGAAGACCCAAGTAACAAAAATTAGATATTACAACTGATACCTCAGAAATGCAAGGAATCATTAGAAACCACTATAAACAACTATATACCAACAGATTTGAAAATCTGGAAGAAATGGATAAATTTCTGCACACATACAAACTACCAAAACTGAGCCAAGATGGTATAGAAAATCTAAACAGACCAATAACAATAAAAGAGATTGAAGCTGGTTGCAGAAGGCTCCCAACAAAGAAAAGTCCAGGACTGGATGGGTTCACTGCAGAGTTCTACCAAACCTTCAAAGAGGAACTGATACCAATTCTCTACGAACTATTCCAAAAGACTGAAACAAAGGCCATTCTCTCAAACTCATTCTATGAGGCAAATATCACCCTGAACCCAAAACCAGACAAAGATGCATCAAAAATAGAAAACTACAGGCCAATGTCCTTGATGAATATAGATGCAAAAATCCTCAATAAAATACTAGCTAACAGAACACAGCAACACATACACAAAATTATCCACCATAATCAAGTGGGAGTCATCCCAGAGATGCAAGCTTGGTTCGACATACACAAATCAATAAATGTGATACACCACATCAATAAAAGCAAAGACAAAAACCATAT
>NW_007750714.1:6617-7241 GCF_000696425.1 Galeopterus variegatus | reverse complement strand
AATATTTGAAAAATATACATCTGACAAAGGATTAATATCCAGAATATACAAGGAACTAAACAACTTTACAACAACAACAAAATAACCCAATTAAAAAATAGGTAAAGGACCTAAATAGGCATTTTTCAAAGGAAGACATACAAATGGCCAACAGACACATGAAAAAATGCTCAACATCACTCAGCATCTGGGAAATGCAAATCAAAACCACTGTGAGATACCATCTCACTCCTGTTAGGATGGCTAAAATCCAAAAGACTGAGAATGATAAATGCTGGCGCGGTTGCAGAGAAAAAGGAACTCTCATACACTGTTGGTGGGACTGCAAAATGGTGCAGCCTTTATGGAAAATTGTATAGAGGTTCCTCAAACAATTACAGATAGATCTGCCACATGACCCACCTATTCCACTGCTGGGAATATACCTAGAGGAATGGAAATCATCATGCTGAAGGGATACCTGTACTCCCATGTTTATTGCAGCACTATTTACAATAGCCAAAATATGGAACCAGCCCAAATGTCCCTCATCAGATGAGTGGATAAGGAAACTGTGGTACATCTACACAACGGAATACTACTCAGCCATAAAAATGAATGAAATTCGGCCATTTGCAGCAACAT
>NW_007750714.1:5581-6248 GCF_000696425.1 Galeopterus variegatus | reverse complement strand
ATTTCCTATTATTCAACCATTTCACTCTTACATAAAATGCCCCACAAAATTGCATGCATAAATGAACCAAAAGATACATGTAATAATGTTCATACCAGCTTTATTTCTAATACCTGCAAATTAGGAACAACTAAAATATCTGATGATAATAATGAAATACTCCACAGCAATGAAAATGGATGAAGTAGAGCTACATGCAAAAACACTGAGGATTCTCACAGGTTTACTACTGAGCCAAGGAAGAGACAAAAAATACTACACACGATATGATTCAAATTTAAAAAGTTTAAAAAATGGCAAATAAAATCTATGATAGTGTAAGTCAGGTGGATGGTTATCTTTGGGAATCAGTGTTATCTTTGAGAATTGCAGTTTTTGCAAAATGGCAGAGATGGGCCTTCAGAGGTGCTGGTAATATTTTTGTTCTTGACCTTGGTGAGAAGGGGTAATTAAAAGGTGTGTTCACTTTCTGATAATCCAAAAGCTCATGCATTTATGATTTGTGCATTTTTATGTATATGTTATACTTCATTAAAAATATTTTTTTAATGGGCTGGCCCCATGGCTCACTCAGGAGAGTGCGGCGCTGGTAGCGCGGGGACCACTGGTTCGGATCCTACACAGGGATGGCTGGTGTGCTCACTGGCTGAGCATGGTGCAGACCACA
>NW_007750714.1:3203-4951 GCF_000696425.1 Galeopterus variegatus | reverse complement strand
TTTTAATGCATGCCCAGCATTGGTACCGGGGATACACAGATATATAAAATCACCTATATGTCAGCAAGGAAATGGTAAGAAAAATGAAAAAAAAAAGAAGTATAGCAAAAGGAATGAGTGGGCAGCTCAGAAGGGATTCAGAAATGGCCAATAAACATATGGAAAAAAGATGGAAAAAAGTGGTCAATCTTATTAATAATTAAGGAAAAGCAAACTAAAACAGTGATACGGTAACATTTTACAGCCACCAAATTGGTAAAAAATTAATGTTAATTAATTAAAGTCTTCCAGTACAAAGTCCTACACAAGGCTGTAGGGAATTTAGAATATTACTGGCGAGAGTATAAACTGATATAAAATTTTGTATAGCAATTTGGCAATATCAATAAAGTTGAATACTTCAGTCATACGCATGCCCTAAATCTAGCACTCCTAGGGCAAGTAGTCGTGCACCCTAGAAAAAACCACACTCTGGTAAATGTACATCAACAGCCATGTATAGGAACATTCACTTCCACAGTCCTTGTGAAAGAGAAAAACAGAAACAAATGAACATGAAACATATCACTGAAAGGATCAAAAAAGGTAAAAGTTGGCTTTTTGTAAAAGCAATAGAACTGAGAAATTTCTGATATAACTAATTGAGAGAGAGAGAGAGAGAGAGAGAACAAATACATTGTGATAAGGACTAAAGATGAATCTTACTGCAGAAGCAGATATTAAAAGAGAAGAGATAATCTATAATTATTGAACCATGAACATGTAGTACCCATTCAAACAAATTAATTAATGTTAAAAAAAGAGAGATAGGCTAAAAAAGTAAGATAATGGGGGGAAGGTGGAGGATCCAAATAATAAAACATGAGAAAGCCATAACAACCAAAAGTTTTAAAATAAATAATTGGCAAGGTAACATCACGGGCTGTTAGCTAACAAATCTATCATAGGCACACAAATCTCTTTATTCTACCTTAAAAGATACAACTTAACATAGAAAAAAACAAGTGGGTTTTAAAGAAGAGGAGGAAAAATATCAATAGGAAGATTATTTTTTTTTACCTTATACCACTTTACTGAATCCAAAACACAACTCTTCGGGAAGTTCAGATGGCACATAAGAAAGCCATCTTTTCCAAGATGTAATATTTGTTCGTACACATCTGATAAATTTGGTAGACTGCTTCTGGAAATGTCACACCAATATTTTTCTAAAACAGTTAGGTTTACATGTATTCTGTAACAGCCATCTGTATTCCTGCAAGAAAATGGCAGATTGGAACCTCATAAACTCTTCAACAATCACAAAATCAAACGATTCAGCTTATCTTCAAATCTTTTCAAATCATATTCAAGGCCCTGTGCAAACCCTCTGATTCAAACAAAACAATATGTATCTGACAAATCATTCATTACAAAAGGACAAATGGGATTTATGCAGTGGAGAAACTGAACGACACCTTAACCAAGTGGTTAAACTGAATATCGCCAATTCGGGGCAAGTGGGCGCCATGTGCTTCTGAGTGTCACTCTGAAGAGAACGCAACACACTTACACAGCGTTCCAGCCAACAAGATACAGCCTGCACCTGATCAGGAGGAAATGCCTGACAAACCTAAGTGAAGGGTATAATATAAGCTAATTGCGTCTATTCCTTAAAAATGTCAATGTCATGAAAAACAAAGACTTAGGAACTATTCTAGATTAAAAGAGATGGAAGATTCATGGCAACCAAATGCAATGTGTGATCC
>NW_007750714.1:0-396 GCF_000696425.1 Galeopterus variegatus | reverse complement strand
AAGGAAGGAAGGGAGGGAGGGAGGGAGGGAGGGAGGGAGGGAGACCACAACAATACGTTGAACTTTCAGAAGGAGAGACCAAACCTAAGGATACTAGAGATGGGGAGGAGAGAGGGACGGGGTTTGGAGAGTGTAAGGTTGGGTAAAGGGCATAAAGAAAAATCATGATTTGTAATAATGAACATGCTAATAATAAATAACAAAAATTTTTTAAAAATTGGTTCTTTCTCCTTTCCTCAGAGGCTGTGTTCCTGATCTACAGATTGCCTTTTCTCTGGAAAATAAGTGTTCCTTTCTTTCCTCTCAGATTTAATGGTCATTTGTTAAAAAAAGGTATTTCCTATTATTCAACCATTTCACTCTTACATAAAATGCCCCACAAAATTGCATGCATAA
>NW_007750713.1:9462-9838 GCF_000696425.1 Galeopterus variegatus | reverse complement strand
CTCAGCTCTTGCAAGCTAGCTGTGCTCGTGGCTGCAGAACATCCTGTTTGTCTAGCTGGCCCTGGGGAGTGGGGGGGCAAGGTGTGTCTTGCTGTAACAGCTTTTAAGATGGCTTCACTGTTGATAAGTTAGAGCAGGCTCATTCACAGAAGCAGATTACGCAGGTTAGAAGTTTTCAGTCCGAAGTCCCTTACATGCAGGCTTTTGGGGACCTGTGCTCTCACCCCTCCCTCTGCACCCGCTGCTCCATTTCCCAAGTCGTCTTCGCTCGGACCACACCAGCTCTGTCTGCCCCTAAAACCCCCAAATCCTTCCCCCCCTCCCCTCTGTCTGAGCCCCCTGAAAACCTGGCCAGCCCACTGGCTCGGGGCCAGCC
>NW_007750713.1:3761-8471 GCF_000696425.1 Galeopterus variegatus | reverse complement strand
TTTTAAGTGCACCGGCCTCTCCTTCTCGAACTCCTGGAGTCCTGCTCACATTTCTGAGCTCCTGGAACTCAACCTTAACTTCTCTCTGCTTCTCCTCCCTCCAACTTCTACAGCCATTGTTAAGCTCCTGACCCTTTTTTACTTCTCCTTTGGAAGTGGACTGGGTTTCATTTTGAATTAACTGGCTTCTCCTTTCTGAATTCAACTTTAACTTCCTCCTCCTCCTTTGAGCTCCTGGAGCCCAACTCTGACTTCCTGTCTGCTCTCCTCGGAGCTCCCGGAGCCCAACTCTGACTTCCTCCATCTGCTCGCCTCGGAGCCCCCAGAGCCCAACTCTGACGTCCTCCATCTGCTCGCCTCGGAGCTCCTGGAGCCCAACTCTGACTTCCTATCTTTTTGCCTTGAGCTCCTGGAGCTTGCCTCCTCTGTTTCGCCTCCCTCTCCCCCCACCCCACCCATTCCTAGAACTCCCTTCCTTTCAATCTCCAGCAGGACTTGCTATTTTGGTCAACTATAGCTGTTACTTTGTTTTGCCTCTTGAGCTCCTGCAGCTCCCACTGCTTGTTTTGTTGTTACTTTGTTTTGCCTTTTGAGCTCCTGGAGCTCTCATGGCCTGTTTTGTAGTTTGCTTTCACTTTTGAGCCCTTAACATTCTCCTGGCCGAACTCCCGGTGTTCCCGTTTTTTACCCCCAGAACTCCCTGCCACTTTTTATCCCCTGGATTCCTGGAATCCTCCTAATCAGTCCTGCCTCAGTCACCTGAGGTACTCAAATCTTCACCCCTATTCCCCTTACCCAATCTCCTGCACCTCTCCCCTCCTTTTTTGGTAGAGAGCATTTTGCTTGGCTGACTGAATTCGCTCGGTGGGACGTCCTCTGCTGCCCTCTGCCAATAAGGCCCTGAAACTCCCACTCCCGACCTGGTGAGAATGGCATTTAAAGTTTTTAATGCCCGGGAGGAAATGGCTGAACTTAAAAGACAAGCCCGGGTCGAGCAGAAGGCCCAACTCCAAACCTAAGCCTTGGTAGCAGCCCTGCGGCCGGCTGGCTTCGGGAGCCAACAGAAAGGGGTAACCCAGCGCACCCCCCGGGGGCCTGCTTCAACTGTGG
Source organism: Galeopterus variegatus (assembly GCF_000696425.1). Classification (NCBI taxonomy): domain Eukaryota; kingdom Metazoa; phylum Chordata; class Mammalia; order Dermoptera; family Cynocephalidae; genus Galeopterus; species Galeopterus variegatus. Next base: position 7,361 of record NW_007750713.1, on the reverse strand, counting down.
TGCTGTCAGACACTGGGCCCACCAATGCCCAAATCCAAAGGAATCAACGTGCCCTTGTCCTCAATGCCAGAGGATGGGCCACTGGAGATCTGACTGCCCCAGCATCAGAGGGTCCCTGGTGCCTCCGAGCAGAGGAAACTCTGAGCCGGTAAGTTCCACCTTCCAGCTCCTTGGCCTGGATGATGACTGATGGGGCCCAAATTCAGAAACCCCTCTCACCCATGCCGAGCCCAGCGTCACGCTCCAGGTAGTGGGTAAGTCCATTTGCTTCCTGTTGGACACAGAGGCTACCTACTCTGTTCTGCCTTCCTACTCGGGCACCAGCTTCCCCTCCCCAGTGGGGGTCATGGGAATTGACGGCATGGCACCTCTTCTAATCTACAGATCATCCCGCCCCTTTCCTGTAGCCTGGATGGATTTTCCTTCTCTCATTCTTTCCTAATAATTCCCTCCTGCCCTGTCCCCCTTCATCCAGACTCTTATTTCCTTTTTGCCTTCACTTGGGAGGACCTGACACACATACTTTGCAACAACTTACCTGGACTGTTTTGCCACAAGGCTTTAGAGATAGTCCCCACCTTTCAGCCAGGCTTTAGCCAAAGATCTTAATCTTTGCACTCTAAAGTACAGCACCTTCCTCCAATATGTGGATGACCTCCTTCTTTGTAGCCCCTCATTATCCTCTTCCCAAGAGGATACTGCCACCCTTCTCAATTTCCTTGGGTCTAGGGGTTATCGTGTCACTCCTTCCAAGGCTAAAATCCCCAGATTTCTTTATCCACCTCCCCTCGCTTAAACCCTGCGACCCTTCTGCCTACTCCCTCCACTACTCCCAACCCTTTACATTCCATCCTCAACTTTTAGAGGACTTTATTCCCTCACATCCAGGGCTCTCTGACTGGCCCCTATCTAATCCTGACCGTGTGCTTTTCATAGATGGTAGTTCTTTCATTGCCCCAGACAGCCAAAGGCATGCAGCCTATGCTGTTGTTACTCTAGATGCCACCTTAGAGGCTGTACCCCTTCCCTTCAGAACAATCTCTCAAAAGGCAGAGCTGATAGCCCTCACTCAGGCCCTCCACCTGTCCAAGGGACAAACGGGTCACTATTACAGAGATTCCAGATATGCTTTCCTCATCACCCATACTTACTCTGTCCTCTGGCAAGAACAAGGATTCCTCACTACCAAAGGGACCCCAATAATTGATGGGCCCCCTCCTCTCAAAGCTACTTGAGGCCCTTAGCCTCCCAACTGAGGTGGCTATCGTTCACTGCCATGGCCACCAGTCCTCTAAAGACCCTATATCTAAAGGCAATGACAGAGCCAATTCCACAGCCTGGGCTACGGCTCCGGGCTCCGCCCCAGCTCCTCTCCTTTTCCTCAACACACCTCACTCCCCCTCGTACACCAAAGAAGAAACTCAGACCCTCAAGCAGTTGGGGGGAATTATCAGGGACAAGGGTTGGATTTTTATCCAAGATAAGGTCGCCCTCCCGGGCCACCTAGCCCGCAGCATCATTACAGATGTCCACCAATCCCTCCACATTGGCCCAAAAGCTTTATATCGATTCCTAGAACCCCTTTTTCATACCCCACACCTCCGAAAGCTCATTGAGGAGGTTCATCAGTCTTGCAACACCTGTTCTGCTGTTAACTCTCAGGGGGGAATTTGCAGGGTAGGACCTAACCATCAACTCTGAGGCCATCAGCCGGGGGGTGGGGGGGGGGACTGGCAGCTTGATTTCACCCACATGCTCATTACAAAACCTATCATTACTTACTAACTTTGGTGGACACCTTTACAGGATGGATTGAGGCTTACCCCACAGCTTGAGAAACAGCAGACATGGTAGCCACTGTACTCATTGAATAAATCATCCCAAGGTTTGGCCTCCCACGGAAACCTACAATCTGATAATGGCCCAGCCTTCACCTCCAGTGTCACCCAGCAGGACTCTGAAAGTCTGAACATCACCTGGAAACTCCACATCTCTTACCATCCCCAATCCTCGGGTAAGGTTGAGTGAGCCAATGGCCTCCTCAAGGAACATCTTTTTTTTTTTTTTCCTTTTTGTCTTTTTTCGTGACCGGCAACAGATCGCAACCCTCAGTGTCACGCTTGTACCGGACCGGGACCGGCAACGGGATCGCAACCCTCGGTGTCGCGCCCGCACCTCGCTCAGCCAGTGAGTGGCCGGTCTGTATGTGGGATCCGAACCCTCAGCAGGAGCGCCACTGCACTCCCAAGTGGCGCACTGTAGCAGTGCACCACCGGGCCGGCCCCTCAAGGAACATCTTACTAAACTTTCCCTTGAGACCCACTTATCTTGGCCAACCCTCCTCCCGTTGGCACTTACAAGGCTTAGGGCCACCCCTAGGGGACAATCGGGCCTCAGCCCTTTTAAACTCCTCTATGGACAGCCCTTCCTGCTGACCCACAACTTTCCAGCCTCATCCCCTCCCCTTTTATCCTACCTACCCTACCTAACACTTTTAAGGGCCCTTTTGTGAGCCCACACTGACTCACTTACTCCCACCCCTGAGGACCTCACTGCAGATACTCCCCAAGCTTTAACCCCAGGGGATAGTGTCTTACTGAAAGAACCACACCCCAAAACCCTCCAGCACAGGGGGACTGGCCCACACATCGTGGTACTGACAACCCCCACTGCCACTAAGCTTTTAGGACACCACTCGTGGGTACGTCTGTCCAGACTTAAGCGGGCCCCTTCCCTGAACCAGGATGTCTGGACCACACAGTCCCTGGGGCCTACCCAGATCCGGCTCACTCGCCACCCTTCTCCTCATGGCTCTGCCTCTTAGTTTTTCTTCAACTGGTAGATGGCGCTTTTATTTAATTGAGAGTTGGACTGCCAACTCAGGAACCTCTCCCCCGGTTATAGGGACCGCTGACTGTCCTCCTCAAGGATGTCAGATGCCTGTTTACGTTCCTGTTCAAGCCTTTAATTCTGCCCCATGAAGGACTTCTAGCTCTGCCATCTGTTTCATTTATGACCAGGCCCAATACAACTGCTACACCTACTGGGTCCAAACTAATGGTGGCTGCCCTTACAATTATCACAACATCCTTGATGACTCAGTCATTACTGGTTCCTTTACAATGTTTCCACTGCCCACTCTGTCATGACTGTCCCAGACCCTTGGGATTAAAGATGGGCAGATGGAGTTGATGCCAAATCATACCAATGGCCTTTCCATTCCTACCCTGTCGCTTCCCTTAAAATTTACAGGGCTTCCAGAACAATTTCCTCATCTTCCTCCCTGCTTAGCAGTCAGACTCGGGTCATTCAGACCCAAGAAAAAAGCCTTCATTGTTTAGTGCAAACTGCGCCTCCTCCTCGCAATCCCTTTTCTTGGGTGAAGCTCATTCAACAGGGCGCTGCCCTTGCCAACCTTTCTGGCATGGGTAACTTATCCCATTGTTTCCTTTGTGCCACCCTGGGTAAATCTCCAATTGTGACTGTCCCTCTTCCTAAGCCGTTACACGCTTCTGCCACACCTACCGGTCCTTCCCAGGTTGAACTTTATCACGTCCCATTGTTTGTCAACCCCGAAAACCCCACTTTCCCTTTTTGTTA
>NW_007750713.1:0-887 GCF_000696425.1 Galeopterus variegatus | reverse complement strand
GTATGTGGGATCCGAACCCTCGGCGGGAGCGCTGCCGCGCTTCCCAAGCGGCGCACTAGCGGAGTGCGCCACCGGGCCAGCCCTTTTTTTCTTTTTTTGTAAAGATGACTGGTAAGAGGATCTTAACCCTTGACTTGGTGTTGTCAGCACCACGCTCACTCAGTGAGCGAACCGGCCAATCCGAACCCGTGGCCTTGGTGTTATCAGCACCGCACTCTCCCGGGTGAGCCACGGGCCGGCCCCTGTAATGTTTCTTCAACAGAAGTTACTGGGCTGGCTGGTTAGTTCAGTTGGTTAGAGCATGATCTTGTTATACCAAGGTCAAGGGTTCGGTTCCCCATACTGGCCAGCTGCCAAATAAACAAATAAAAGTGGCTAATTTTGCAGTAAAAAAAAATTAAAGAATGACTGTAGAAGATACCAAATAGACATCAATAATTAGCTTATGACAAAACCAGATCTTGTCATGTTTAATGCAGACAGACTACTCAAAAATTTTCCAGGGCAATTTTTCTGCCAGTTATAGAAGGTCCCAAAAATTTAGTAAACATTTGTCATCAAAATTATTTCTGAGGCATCAGAATCAAAACATTATGTAAACCACCATAATCTGTCTAGATCAACAGGGAATAGATGAAACATGCCAGGGTAAGTGATAACTATCATCAGAATTTGGAAAAATATATATATCAACAGAAATCATGGGATGCAATGGACGTATCCTGACATTGAATGCATTGAACACATATTTGCCTAGTGACATGGTGGCAGTAACTAAAATTTTTTTTCCCCAGATAACAAAATGTCTTTTAACAAAATATAAAACAAATAATGAACACAGTAACCTAGAATTATTGCTCCCAGATAGTGTAATATAATAGGCGTAG
>NW_007750712.1:579-9838 GCF_000696425.1 Galeopterus variegatus | reverse complement strand
CTTGCCCCCCTCCCCCAGTGACTGTTAATAGGGTGGGAAATCCTATTACAGTAGTTGAAAGGTTGAGCCTTGAATAGGTGATTAGCTTGTAGAACCATCCTATGGTGAATGGATTAAAAACGGTGGTCAGGGGCATGGTTCCAAGGGCTTTAAAAGAAGTGAAAGGACAGTCTATCTCCCTCTCTGCTCCACTACTTTTTGCAATGTGCTGCCATCTTTGAAGCCACCTAGTTCCAGGTATTTTGTTATAAGCAACACAAACAGACTACTACATTCATCAAAATTATCAGTGTCAAAAGGGCAACACTTCCAGTGGAGAGGATATTTTTGACAAACCTACACAATCAGACATATATATCTGACAGAGGAATTCTGATGAAAACATAAAGATTATTCTTACAAACCAACAAATAATTGATTTAAAACACAATAGAAAGGTAGAGAGAAGACGCAAATGAGGACTTGTCATAGAAAATATATAAATAGCCATTAAATAATTTAAAAGTTCTCAGTCATTTTCAGCAATAGGATAATAAGCATTAAAACAATGGTGATCCCCAGGCCATCTAGTATGGCTAAAAATAAAACAGCAAAATTATTAAGTCACAACAAAGATATTTAGCAATCATAACTATCATGTTCTGCAGGTGAGAAAGCACCTTGATCAAACTACTAGGCTGAATTTACTAATACTGAATATGCATATCCTAAGTCTTAGCAATTCCAGTATAATTAATATACCCAAACAGAAATGGAGGCATATGTTCATTAAAACATGCAGTAGAATATTTGTAATATCAATATTCATAAAACCACCAAATTAGAGCCAATTCTAGCATTCAATAATAGTTTAGTGCATATTATGTTTGTGGTATATTCATAAATTTAACTGTACACAGAAATGAGAATGAGCAATTTAGAACTACCTGTAACAGTATATAAAGTGCAAGAACCCAGACACATGCACACAAATAACTTGTATTGAATTCATTCAGATAAAGAAACAAAAATAGCTAAAGTTATGCTGTTAGAAGTCAGAATACTGGTTGTATGTTTGCGGGTATGTGAGGAGCAGTACATGTTGGAAAGGAGAATGAAGGATTTTTCTGGGGTGCTGTGTAATGTATTATTTTCTTATTGGTGTGGTTTCATCTGCATTCTAGTTACATAGGTGTGTTAAGTCTGTAAAAAATATAATGTGTGCATTTGTTCATATGTACACTACACTTTGATCATAAATTTTAACACCAAAAATAGGGAGAAACAGCTCCACATAAATATCATTTTTTCCTGTGAATTTTTAAAACAGTGCAATGGGCAGGGTTTCAGCATTCCTTCATTGTGTCCCCAGCCGCCACCATTCAGAACAACATGGATGAACTTAGAGAAAATTATATTAAGTGAAATGTCAGGCACAGAAAAAGAATACCACATGCTCTCACTTATTTGTGGGAGCTAATAAAATATATAAATAAATATACAAACAAATGTGGAGAGGGGAAGAAGACACAACAATCACAACAATTCCTTAACTTGTTAAGACAAGTGAACAGATATGATGTAGATGGGAGGCGGGGCGAGAGGGAGGAGGAAAAGAGACAGGAAAATCAGGCACATTGTATATTGATGAATTAAAATAAACTGTAAAAATACACTGTGTTAAAAAAGACTATTAAGAGGTATAAGAACTAAAAATTTGTCCTACAGTTACTGTAACATATTTTATTTCCAGATCCCTTGGTTGCAGTAGAGAAGACAACTGAGAGGAGCTATGAAGAGGTATCTGTCATTACTTTACTTGAATGGGAATATAAAGTTGGTCTCTGTAATTAGCAGATACCCTTTTGGCTTTGCATGAAGCTTTCAAATGCTTTAGGCATAATTAACAAATTGTGCACTTTCTCCTTAGGGACAGTTTTTAAGGAGGAAAGAAACCATGTAGATGGGAGGCGGGGCGACAGGGAGGAGGAAAAGAGACAGGAAAATCAGGCACATCGTATATTGATGAATTAAAATAAACTGTAAAAATACACTGTGTTAAAAAAGACTATTAAGAGGTATAAGAACTAAAAATTTGTCCTACAGTTACTGTAACATATTTTATTTCCAGATCCCTTGGTTGCAGTAGAGAAGACAACTGAGAGGAGCTGTGGAAAGGTATCTGTCATTACTTTACTTGAATGGGAATATAAAGTTGGTCTCTGTAATTAGCAGATACCCTTTTGGCTTTGCATGAAGCTTTCAAATGCTTTAGGCATAATTAACAAATTGTGCACTTTCTCCTTAGGGACAGTTTTTAAGGAGGAAAGAAACCCATAAATTATTCTTATTGTGTTAATGTTAGGAACACATGGGAGCACAGACAAATTCCTCATTAGAGATGAGTAGACTGCACCTGTTTCTGTGACTCCATCTCAGCATTCCACTGACGCTTCATGGCCCTGTCTTCCTTTAACCTTGAGTCTCTAACACCTGATCTAAGCAATTTAGCCACAGCTCGAACAGTGTGCTTTGATAACTGAAGTTTGTGGGTTAGTTACTATAATGTTCTATGTGTCTTTATCATAATCTTTGGTGAAAGCTAGACATTGGTTTCTATGTAGTTACTGGATACATTTTAAAAGTAAAAACAAAAACAAAAACCCAATTTCTGAAAAAGTTGTTAGTGTTGTTAGGAAACCCCACCCTCAAGTTCTTAGAATTTTTATGATTATTTTCTTTCACTTTGATCCTCAGCCAAGATATCAAACATGATAGTTTGATTTATAGTTCATCAGATTTGTTGCAGAATTTTAAACTCATATTATAACATGTTGCTTTCCTGTTACCTCTAAATTAAAGTGATTACATCAATATTTTTATGATCTATGCATTTTCTGTTCCAAACATTCCATGCATATTTCATGTTTCCCAAATTTAGTAGTATTACTAAAGGAATCAATGTCATTTGCAAGACATCACTTTTAGTTGAAGGTGAGGTCAAAATAAAATACTAAAACATCTATTGTGTTTCATAGTGCTTCGATCACACCATAATATCTGATTAATAAGAGGATTGCTAATCCTTTTTACCTACAAGACTTAGAGAGGTTTTCAAATGCCATCAAATTGTCCCTTGAATGATAAAATGCACATCTGGTAAATGTAAGAACTAAGATTAAAACCTGCACAAATATAGGTTTAAGAACAGTCCTTTCAAAATAACAAAGCAGGAAAATGTATTATGCTTAAAATTGAGGTGACCTTTCTTTGGTATGTCTTCCTAAGGCGCTTTTGTTCCACTCTAAAATTATTTTGCCATTTAATTAAATGCATATTTTATTGAGTTCTTTTTGTAGAGTACATTTATTGTGAATTATTTTAGTGCTGAAAGCCGGGGACAGGTGGCAGCAGGTACACTTATTGTGAATTATTTTAGTGTTGAAAGCTGGGGACAGGAGGCAGCAAGGCCAAAAAAATGCTTTACCTTCCCTAACCTCTTTACTTGATCTATTTTTGTGTAAATATAAATAAAACAATGTAAAATTAATTTAGTGCTTTACATAGAACACTAGAAATGGTTAGAGAAAAAGCTCATATCTTTTCTCACCAATAGAGAAAGCAGTATCTACTAGCATACATTTTAAAAAGAACATACCAATTCATCCTCTCATTTATAGTTTATAATGCTTTTTATGCCCACTAAAATATCAAAATACATGTGTCTTCAAAACGAATTAAGTGTTGCTGAATAAGTCAAAAATGTGTCTATAGTGGGCATGATAGGATATCAGAAGACCATTATTATATAAACCATCAATGATGTGAGATAATGATAGGTTGCTCTTGGATTGGAAGAATTAACATTATGAAAATGTCCTTACTACCCAAAACGATCTACAGGTAACACTTACACACTGTTGGTGGCCATAACAGCCATTATGGAGAACAATATGGAGGATTCTCAAAAAGCTTTTGTGGTTAAATAAAGGACAAGTTTATGAAATATATATGTCAGAGTGAACAGTGCACTGAGTTGCTTTATGTGTAGCAGACAGGACATATTTTGATCAAAGTAATTGTTTCCACAATGTTTTCCAAGATAAGCTTACCTGGTTATACAACATGCAGTTATTTTTATGTACAGTGGTAAGAAAAAATAAATTTGGGATGGTTGGTGAAACACCATCCCTTCATCTCACCAGACTCATATTTTGTGTATTGAATAAAGTATCTTTACTTTAAAACAATCAAACCCTAAAGACTTTACAGTAAGTCTGGTTGCAGGAGAGCATGTTTTGCTTTGTTAAATATATAGTTAGATATTGTGTCTCCCAGCTTTTTAATATATAAACTTGTAATTCACTTGCTATTTCTCTTTCAACTGTAAAAGCCTTGGTAAGCTGGAATGAGTTACTGACATTGAAATAAGAAATTACAATAAAAATCATTCAAAGCACACTAATAACAAAAAATTCAAACAAACCTAAATATGTTCATTATCTCATTTAGTTTGCACAATTCAAGAATATAAGTTCTTGAGAAAAAAATCACACAGCTGGTAATTGACTAACATCCAACCAAACAATCAAATACATAAACAAAATCATAGAAAACAAAACCATAAAAAAGGTTGTTTCCACCATACTTTTAACCAATACCTTACACAGGCTCTTGGAGTAACTATACTTCATTGATTCTCTAATGTCTCAACAAACATGAAAATAAGTATATCAATATTCTAAGGCACAACTAAAAAATAATTACATCATTACTTCAAAACCCTCACTATAACTCTGGGCACATACTACTTGCCAAATAAAGAATAGCATTCTCTCCAACTCATTTCTCTATACAAGAAAATCAAAGAAATCAAACCCTAACAACAAAAAAATGTAGGCAATAAAAATTTTTAAATAATCATAACAAGCTTTAAACAAGTAAAGTAGAAGAGATGTAAGATGGAAAGTAAAGGGCAAGAAGAACTGAGCTTCCAGAACAAATGAGTAGAGGAATCTGAGTAACCAGAAGTCAGAGAGACATGACAGAACTGGCTTATTTTGCAGAAGAAATGAAGTGTGATTAAGTAAAGGGGATTTAGTTTCAGAATGACACTTCAGAGGAACATTATTGAGGTGTAGGCCTGTTTCTGGGCTAATGATGCAGAATGGTGTGGTAGAAATTGATAAAAAAAAAATTCCAGGGTACTGAAAGTTTTTCCAACAGAAATATTGAAATTCTCATATAGCACACAGGGATTGATATTCAATGCTATATCCCATAGATATGTACAATCAAGTATGTTACAATGAAAAGAAAGAAAGAAAGAATTAAATACAACTCAGTGAGAGAAAGCACCACAATGTAGGATGCACATTTAACTTGAAGAAATTCTTGTTTGTAAAGTGTATGGGAAAACACCAGTACAATAAGCATGGGATACAGGGTAATAAAAAAAAAAAAAAAAAAAAAAAAAAAAAAAACAAAGATGACTGATGACATTGGCTAGAGAGGACACATATAGAACCTAAGATTGATAACTGGAGGTACATCTGGTAGATCAACTTTTAAAACACTGCTCTCTTTCATCATTGTAAGCACACACACAAACAAATGTGTGCTTGTGCATTCATGTATATGTATAAATATGTACATACACACATATATGAATGCATACATATCCATCCAATACCATAACTTAATATAAGTTATACATGTATAACAATATTCACTCTCCATATACTATATCCAACAGTGAATAAATAAGTTCATAGTTTGTTAAAAACTACTCAAACTTTGTTTCTGGTGAGTGTATATTTCTAAATATGTGAAAAGACAGGGGGAAAAATTGTGAGTTGACACTTTTATTGGTTCGTCAATCAAAACAATCTGATTTTAAATGAAACATTTAACAACCTAGCACCTAAGAGGAAAAGCAAATTTATCATCTATTAATTTCTTTCCATTTCTCCCATTCAAAGATGAACACAACAGAGTAAATGGCTTCTGGCAATCCCACCCTGGTCACTGAGTTCATTCTCTTGGGTGTCTCAGACCGTCCAGAGCTCCAGATTCCCCTCTTCCTGGTCTTCATGTGATCTATGGACTGACTGTGACAGGAAACCTGTGCATCATCACCCTCACCAGTGTTGACTCCCAACTTCAAACCCCCATGTACTTTTTCCTCTGTCACTCGGCTGTCATCAATCTTGGCAATTCTACGATCCTTACCACTAAAATGCTGGTTAACTTCTTAGTTACCAAGAAAACCATATCTTACTATGGATGTGCAGCCCAGCTGGGTGGATTCTTAGTGTTCACCGTGGCTGAGATTTTCATGCTGTCAGCAATGGCCTATGACCGCTATGTGGCTATTTGCAGCCCCCTGCTGTACATGGTGCTGGTGTCTCCGCAGATCTGCCGTCTGCTGGTTTTCCTCACATACCTCCAAAGTCTGACCACAGCAGTGACTGTCACTTCCTGTGTGTTCTCCTTGTCATTCTGCTCTTCCAACATAATCAACCATTTCTACTGTGATGACGTTCCTTTGTTAGCCTTGTCCTGTTCTGATACTTACCTTCCAGAAACAGCAGTATTTGCCTTTTCAGGTACCAATTTATTTTTCTCCATGATTGTTGTTCTTATATGCTACTTCAACATTGTCCTTGCCATTCTGAGGACACATTCCTCAGAGGGATGACAAAAAGCCTTTTCCACCTGTGCTTCTCACTTAATGGCTGTCACTGTGTTCTACGGGACTCTTCTTTTAATGTATTTGCCACCAAGGACCAACCACTCATTAGATACTGACAAAATGGCCTCGGTCTTCTACACCCTAGTAATACCAGTGCTGAACCCCATGATTACAGCCTAAGGAACAAGGATGTGAAACATGCATTGAAGAGATTCTTGGATAACCCATTGCTATCCTTTAAAGTAATGCAAATTTAAAAGTAAAACTATCTTTATTTAAGAATTGTCATTTCTTCCTAACATTGCTGCTATTAAAAGAGGTGGCAATTCATGGTTAGAAACTCCATTATTTTCACTGGAAAAAATTTTAATTGTTTTATCACAATCTCATATATCCAAACAAGAAAACACATTTAAATAATAAATAATAATTTATAAAGAAGTATATTTTCAAAATAAAATGTAAGTTACTAAATGTTTTTTTTTAACTGCTATTCAAGGAAGATCACGCCTGAAAGCAGGTAATGGAGGTAGGTATGTACAGACCATTTCCTAGAAAGTTCTCAAGACACAGATCGTCCTCCTTGCAACAGACATATTTGGTTAACTCTAAATGTTATATATTTATTTTTGGAGCATTTTATCCACCACATCCACAACTTTCCTGAAAATATTTTTATCTTGTACTGAAAAATATGTTTGTATTATATTAAAAGTAAATTTTCAGGGGAAGGTAAATATTAAAAAGTGCTAAATACATATTGAAATATAATATGTGGGAAAACAGGCTAAACAAATAAAAAAAAGAGAATTTTCCTTTTTCATCCTTCTCTCTTGATGCCTGTACAGAAACCAAATGTTGACATATTATCAATTTTTTAATTCAAAATATTTTGACATGTACATATTTGTGGGGTAAAGTGTGTGGTTTCAATACATGCATATACTCGACAAGAATTCACTCAAGGTAGATGGCATAGATTCGCCTACAGCTTTTTCTCCTCATTCTGTCTCTACCAACCCCTCCCTGCTGGTTTCTGGTAACCATTATTCTATTCTCCACTTCTGTAAGAACCACTTTTTATTTTTATTTTTTTAGATTCCCTTATGAGTGATATCATGTGGTGTGTGTCTTTTTGTGCTCAGTTACTTGACATGATGGTTTCAAGTTCCATCTGCATTGCTGCAAATGATAGGATATCATTTTTTAATAACCAAGTAGTATTCCATTGTGTATATACATAGTACAGTTTATTAATCCTTTCATCTGTTGATGGACATTTGGGTTGATTCTATCTTTTGGCTATTGTGAATAGTGTTGTGATGAACACAGGAGTGCAGGTGACTTTTTTTATATATTGATTTCATTTCCTTTGGATATATACCCAGTAGTGGGATAGCTGGGTCACAGGGTAGATCTATTTTGAGATCCCTGAGGAACCTCCATTACTGTTTCCCGTAGTGGCTGTACCAGTTTACGTTCCCACCAATAATGTAAGAGAGTTCCTTTTTCTCCACAGCCACGCCAGTATTTGGTATTTTCTGTCTTGTTATTAATAGCCATTCTAACTGGACTGAAATGATATCTCATTGTGGGTTTAGTTTACATTTCTTTAATGATTAGTGATGTTAAGCATGTTTTTCATGTGTTTTTGCTCATTTGTATGCCTTCCTTTGAGACATGTCTGTTCATGTCTTTTGGCCATTTGATCACTGGGTTGTTTGTTTGTTTATTTATTTATTTATTTATTTATTTATTTATTTATTTATTTATTTTTGATATTCGGTCATTTAAGTTCCTTATATGTTTGGATATTAGCCCCTTGCCTGTTGTGTGGTTAGAAAACACTTTCCCCCATTCTGTAGGTTGTCTCTTCACTTTGTTGACAGTCCCTTGCTATGCAGAAGCTTTTTAGTTCAATGTAGTCCCATTTACATATATTTACTTTAGTTGCCTGTGCTTTAGTGGTCTCCATCATCAAAGCTCCACCCACTCCAATAGCCTGTAGTGTTTCTCCTATGTTTTCTTCTACTAGTGTTATAGTTGTGGGTCTCAAATTTAGGTATTTAATCTATTTTGAGTTGATTCTTGTAGATGGTGAGAGATAGTGGTCTAATTTCAATCTTTTGTGTTGTGGTCTTTTACCTGCCAGTAATCCTGCCAACTGGGCCAGCTGTCGAGCTAGGGCTGGGTCTGGAGCTCACAGACTCCTCAAACCCATTGTCCAGACTGGTTCAGAAGCCCTTCACATGCCAGACTGGGTCACCAGACCCCTCACACACAGGTCTATGAGCTAGGTAATTGGAAAACAGGTCCTTGGAAGCAATAGGTTCACAAGCATGGCTGTATGGGGCAGATGCCCAAGGCACTCACCAGCCAAATCAGGATGCTGCACAGGTGTATTAACTTCACCCAAATACAAACAATTTGCTTACAAAGAATGAGCTGCACCTCCCCAAACCAGACCTAAGGCAAGGGAACCTGATTAAATTATCCTATTTTCCCAGCACTCTGCATATGGATAGCCAGTTTTCCCAGCACCATTGATTGAAGAGGCTGTCCTCTCCCCACTGTATGTTCTTGGCA
>NW_007750712.1:0-569 GCF_000696425.1 Galeopterus variegatus | reverse complement strand
GTTGACCTGACAATTTTTGAAATGGCAAGAGTTCAGTGCATCAGTTAACATGTCTGTCTTATATTTGATTCTGCAGTGAATGACATGAACACTTGTCAGTGTCTTCTGATACGCTGCCAGACAATCATGCGTACAAGAATGTATATATGTGAAGGCATCGTTCATGTTCCCTTGAATCACAATATTGTTTATTCTATTAAAATGATATGAACTGTAATTATATAAATACCTTCAAGTTTGTTCTATGAGATTCCAACATGGAGAATGTCACTGAAGTTACCATATTTGTTCTGAAGGGCCTCACAGACAATTTTGAACTGCAGATCACCTTTTTCTTCTTGTTTCTAGCAATTTACCTCTTTACTCTTATTGGAAATTTAGGACTGATTGTTTTGGTCATTGGGGATTCCCGGCTTCACAACCCCATGTACTATTTTCTGAGCGTGTTGTCTTCTGTGGATGCCTGCTATTCCTCAGCTATTACACCAAATATGTTAGTAGACTTTAGGTCAAAGGATAAAGTCATTTCATTTCCTGGATGTGCAGCACAGATGCTTTTCTTTATTACT
>NW_007750711.1:9312-9839 GCF_000696425.1 Galeopterus variegatus | reverse complement strand
TTTTAATCTCATCTTTTTTTACCTGCATTATTTTAACATACTTGTGGTCAATGAATACCTACAACTTTGTAACATCTTTTCAATCAACATACTATCATGAGCATTTTGCATGTTGTTACATAATCTTCCTTATTGTTTTTATGGCTACATAATATTTCATGGAGTCAATATAATATAATTCACTTAATCATTCTCCTACTGCTGGATGTTTAATTTTGGTTCCTTCCAGTTTTTCAAATCTATAAGTAAAAGATTACAACTTTTATTTTCTGCCCTCACAGTAAAATCCCAGACATTGGCTTATCCAGAGAAAACAGAGTTGAAAGCAGGTGGAATACTGAACATTTTTTTGGCTGTTGAGAAACCATAACTTTTCACGAGATGGCACCTCACGGGTTATCCTTTACTGGACACCTACCATGTTGACAGGCTTATGTAATCCTCACAACTATACACTTCAGAGTAAGTGTTATTCTTTGTTTTGCAGAAGTAACACGCCCAAGGTGCACAGTTAGTGGGGGCCTGGG
>NW_007750711.1:2631-7121 GCF_000696425.1 Galeopterus variegatus | reverse complement strand
TTGCGATCCGTTGCCGGACACGGAAAAAGACAAAAAGACAAAAAAAAAAAAAAAAGAAAGTAATCTCATTAACGATAACTACCAAAAAACCGAAATACCTAGGAGTAAATTTAATGAAGGAAGTGAAAGATCTCTACAGTGAAAACTATAAAACATCGGTGAAAAAAATTGAAGAGGATACAAATAAATGGAAAGATATCCCATGTTCATGGATCAGAAGAATTAACATCATCAAAATGTTCATATTACCCAAAGCAATCTACACATTCAATGCAATCCCTATCAAAATACCAAGGATATTCTTCACAGAAATAGAAAAACAATCTTAAAATTTGTATGGCACCACAAAAGACCCTTTATAGTGAAAGCAATCTTGAACAAAAAGAACAAATTGGAGGCATCACACTTCTTGACTTCAAAATATACTATAAAGTTATAGGAACCAAAACAGCATGGTACCAGCATAAAAACAGACAAATTGACCAATGAAATAGAATAGAGAGCCCCCAAGTAAACCCATACACTTATAATCAACTGATTTTCAACAAAGATGCCAAAAATATACAGTGGGAGGACAGCCTCCTTAACATATGGTGCTGGGGAAACTGGCTATCCACATGCAGAAGATTGAAACTAGACCCCTATCTCTCACTATACACAAAAATCAACTCAAAATGGATCAAAGACCTAAACTTGAGACACAGAACTATATAACTACTAGGAGAAAACAGAGGGGAAATGCAACATGAAATGAATGGGCAGTGTATTTTTGAACAAGACTACAAAGACACAGGCAAATAAAGTAAAAACACATAAATGGAACTACATCAAACTAGAAAGCTTCTGCACAGCAAGGGACACTGTCAACAAAGTGAAGAGATAACCTACAGAATGGGAGAAAGTGTTTGCCAGCCACACATGTGACAAGGGGCTAACATCCAGAATATATAATAAACAAATGACTCAACAGCAAATAAACCCAAATAACCCAATTAAAAAATGGGCAAAGAACCCAATCAGACATTTCTCAAAAAGAAGATATGCAATGGCTAAAAGGCACATGAAAAAATGCTCAACATCACTAATCATCAGGGAAATGCAATGAGATATTACCTCACTCCAGTTAGAGTGGCTATTATCAACAAGACAAAAAATAACAAATGCTGGCAAGGATGTGGAGAAAAAGGAACCTTCCCACATTGCTGTTAGGAGTGTAAATTGGTTCAGCCACTGCAGAAAACAGTATAGAGCTTCCTCAGAGAACTAAAAATAGATCTACCCCATGACCATCTATCCCACTACTAGGTATATACCCAAAGGAAATGAAATCGGTATATCAAAAAGACACCTGCACTCCCATGTTAATCACAGATTCACAACAGCCAAGAGATGGAATTAACCTAAATGTCCATTAACTAGTGAATGGTCAAAAACAAACAAACAAACAAACAAAAAAAAACCTATGGTACATATACACAATGGAATACTACTCAGCTATAAAAAGAAATGATATCCTACCATTTGCAGCAACATGGATGGAACTGGAAAACATGTTAAGTGAAGTAAGTCAGGCACAAAAAGACAAATACTGCATGATGTCATTCATATGTGGAATCTAAAAAAAAAAGTGGTTTTCATAAGAGACTAGAATAATGGTTACGGGGGGTGGGGAAGGCGGAGGAAAAATGGTGGACTAGTGGGTACAATCCTATGCTATCTACCTAAGGGAATCATTGTGCAGTATATGCATGTATTGAAACAACTCACTGCACCATAAAAACACCTACATTTTGAATAAAGTAAAATTTAAAAAAAGAAAGGGTCTTTTGAAAATATGCAGAGCTGCTACTCAGTGCTCAGAGCCAGGTGCAGTTTGGTGACCACTGAGCATTTACACTTTCCCAGATGAACTAGCTCAGAGAAGATGCCGGAAGTCAAACTTTGTCTTTGGCTCCCTCCAACAAGGCTTCCTGTGTGCTCTGTTCTTTCTCTCTCCACTCATTCATCTGGATTCTTTCCCTGGCTCTGCCCTTCACTCTCTGTAACTCAGGAGTCATGAGGTTATATTTTTCCTTCTTATCGTTTTGGTTTTCCAAACTTTTTGGAATGTTGATGACCTATTTTTGTTTTTCTGATGTGAAGTTTTTTTCTCTCTCACCCCTAAAGGGCTATATAGCATACAGTTATGGAACAGGATAAAAAATCTTCCAAGAATTGTTCACAATAGTCAAAATGTGGAAACAACCCAAACATCCAACTGATGAATGGATAAACACAACGTGGCATATCCACATGATGGAGTACTACACAGCCTTAAAAAAGGAACCATGTATGGATACATGCTACAACATGGATGAATCTGACGAACACTATGCTAAACGAGAGAAGCCAGACACAAAAAGCCACATAACATATGCCCCCATTTATATGAAATGGCCAGAACAGACAAATCTACAGAGATAGGAAGTAGATTGGTGGTTGCCTAGCACTGGGGGTGGGAGAGGGTAGAAGCAGGACATGAGAAGTGACTGCTGATGGGTAGGGCTGTCTTTTTGGAGTGGTGAAAATAGTCTAAAGTTAGATAGTGGTGATGGTTGCACAACTTTGAATATTCTAAAAGCCACTGAATTGCGTGACTTAAAAAGGTGAATCTGATGGTATGTGATATCTCAATAAAGCTGCTGTAAAAAAAGAAATCTTCCAGTTCAAGAATTGTGTGACTTCCCTCGAAATAAATGGAAACACTCTGGGTGTATTTCCAAATCAGAGAGGGGAGTATGCCTTGTGGGGTTTGCAAAACTCAAATGAGAGAAACAGGCAGGGTGTAAAGTGATGGACAGGGATGGGGGCCTGCAGTCTCCTGGAGAACCAGCCCACTCTAGAGGGGGCAGCCACGTGCAGCTCCTGCCAATTACTGCCCCTCAGGCCCAGTGTTGTCAGCTTTTCACATATTTTCAGGAAAAACCAAAACACTTGAGTTTTAGTTGAAATTTTTTTGTTTTGGTTTTTGCAACTAATTCAGTCTTTTTTCAATAACATGTATGTGACTTCTGCCTTTTACTGCTCAGTGAACAAATATTCCCTGAACGCCTACAGTGAACAGGGCACAGTCCTAAGCCCTGGGATGCATCGATAACCAGGGCCTCCAGGAATGCACTCTCATTCTTTCAGTGGAGCAGACGGCACTGTACGATATGCATGGAGCTGTCCCAAGAGCGTGGTACCTGAGGTCCTGAGTTGCCACAGGAACCAGTATTGCTAGCAGATGCATCCACATGGGTAGACGAGAGCTGGCAGCCACAGGATGCAAGGCCCCTCCCCAATTCTCCCTAAGAGAGGGGCGTGCAGAGAGGTGGCTGTTGGATCAGGCCAGGGCAGGACAAATTCTCAGGCTGCCAACCAACCCACTAGATGCTTCTCTTCCCATCGTTCTCTAAATGCCCAAGTTCAGACCTCTGGAGAGAGACCAAGGCCAACCAAGACAGAGGCCAACCTGCCCTCAGGATAGCATGTCTTACTTAGTACATTACATTTTAATAAGAGCCTCATGGTACTTCAGGAAAGACTGACCTTGGGAGATTTATATTTTTTTCTTTCCCTCTCTTGCTAAACAGAATGGCTTTAACTATCCTAATACTGTGGTTCAAACCAGCTTCTCCATGAAAGAAGAACTCTAAGTAGCCTGTTTTATTTCATTTCATAATTTTTGTGGTTTCTGGGGAAAATGTATTGTTATGGGAGTGTTTTAACGGGCTTGTGCATTTTTACTGCATTCGATGTGACTTTCTGTCCCCCAGAAGTTTTGTTCTCAAGGAGAAAATTCACAGAAAGAATCTCACGAAGAGCAGTGAGTCAGAACCTCAAAACTGATATGCTGTTATTAGTTTCAAAGTAGGCACCTAAATGTACTCTACTCAGGCTTATGACAAGTTAGGTATAATCAGAAACTAACACATCTAAAGTTTAATGGCACAGTGGGAGAACAGAACATGTTTGTGCTTTTCTAAAAAGAAAAGTAAGTCCCTTTTTTTAATTGGTCCAACTCAATAAACAATGATTAAAATGTAAAAAACATGCTATTTTTAGTGTGTCATGTGGTAGATTAGAGAGCTACAAATGCTTTGCTGTGCCTGCCATTGAGAGATAAAATCTCATTGCCCTCCCCTTGAGTCCAGGCTGGTCTTGGTGACTTGCTTGACTGAGAGAATGTGACATAAGCACTGTTCTGGGACCTCAAAGGCCAGCTCATAGGAAGACTTGCAGCTTTGGCCTTGGCTTCTTGGAATGCCTGCCCTGGAGGCTGACTACCCAAGACCCCCTTGCTGTGAGGAAGTCAAAGCTGGCATATGGAGAGGCCACGTGGGAAGAGAGAGATGCCCAGCCAGCCTCCAGCTGTTCCAGTCACACCAGCATAGGAGTCAGACTTACGAGTAAAGAAGAAGCCACAGGCTGCAAGACCCCAGCCCACCAGTATCAGACAGAATCTGCAT
>NW_007750711.1:0-701 GCF_000696425.1 Galeopterus variegatus | reverse complement strand
CTGTCAGTAAAAATTCTGAAAACGAGGCTTTGATTTGTACTCTGATGTGATAGAAGGCAACCCCCGACCACAAAGACAAAGAAAAATAGATTTTCTTATAGGTCGGAACGTAGTGCGGCTCATGGCTCTGAGGCAATTTTGCTGTTGAAATTCTCAAAGGCTCCACTACTGCACCATCACACCAGTTAGCGATCATCTTGTGGAAACCTACAGTGAACTCCGCTAGAAAACCCCGTTTATATTGGTAAGAATGAAATGGTGAACAGGCCTGTCCACCAACTCTGAAACCCCAGAGCTAAGGAGACCACTTTGAACTGAGGGAGGTAAATTTAGGATAAATAAGAAGAGCTAACTTGACATGTGGTGGAAAAGTCATGACACTCATTGCATAGGACATGAAAGAGGCTGAAACTATAAACAGGCTCAGAAATTCTTTAAAGTCATGGATCCACAGTGAGTTGTATCGAAGCAAATCAGGCTGTTGCATGCCCACCCACAATGCCCCCCTTGGTGCCACTGTCACATGGTGGGCCAGGATCTGACCCAACAGGGCTTTAAAAAAGTTTTTTCAAAAGAATGAGAATGATCCTAAATTCATAGCAGACTCTTAATGTCTCAAGAACCAGAACCGGGATGCTCCGGGGTGCTCTGTGTCTCAAGACCCATAACCAGGGTGTTCTGTGAGTGATAAATTACTACCT
>NW_007750710.1:0-9840 GCF_000696425.1 Galeopterus variegatus | reverse complement strand
CCCGCCCAGTCGCTGTCTAATGCAGTCACTCACTCCACTTGCCACTTACTCCCTTAAGACTGAGTGCCTACTGAATGCCAGGCACTGTGCTGGGGCACACACAGGAGCATCATGGTTCCTGCTCCCAGGGAGCTTACAGCCACATAGGAATGGGGGTGCACGTTGTGCCTGGTGATACAGCACCTGGGGGGAGGGAGACCGTCACGTGGCCTCCTTCCAGGGAGGGAGGGGAGAAGAGTGTTCTTCGCAGAGGGGACGGTGTTGAGCAAAGGCACTGAGGTGGGTGTGGAGGCTGAAGGCTGTAGGAATTGAGAGATGGAGGGAACAGCCCCCTCCCCTGCCCTGGCTGTGGTGTCCCAGAGATCCTGGACTCTGGGCCAGGCCAGGAAGAAGCATGCGGGTGCTACCGCCTTCCCTCCTTTCCCACAAGCCCTCAGGATACCTTTGCACCCGCCTGCCCCCCAAGGGAGTAGTTGGTGAGAAAAGGGAAGAGACTCAGTCCAAGAGCCAGGCTAGGTTCCAGGGCCAGTTCTCCTGCTCACAGGCCGCATGACTTTGGGCAAGTCATGCTGCACCCGTGGGCCTCAGTTTCCCCGTCAATAAGATGGGAATGCTGTCCTGCCTGGCTCACACACTGACAGGGAGGGCCAATGAGCCACTGCTGCAGAGGGAAGCACTGGCTGGGCTCCAGAATGTTGGCGCCCGCTCCTCCAGATCACTGTGGACCCCCAGTCCACTGTGGACCCCCAGTTCACTGTGCTCAGAGATTCTTGAGGAGAAGCTGTCCCCCCCTTTTGTCTCTGATGCTATTCTTGCTCAGGGCTCCTGGCAGCAGCTAGGTCTTCTGATGGGGTAGATAGGGAGGGCTTCTGGGAGCCATGTCATGCTTCCAGAAGGGTCCTTGCCTCAGCCCACTGGAGCCCTGGGGCTGCTTACCAGCCCAGGCAGTAGGGTGGAGTGGGGCATGGCTGCAGCCCCTCCCAACTTCCCTCCCTGAGCCTTGCTAGGATTCAGCTCTCCCCTGGCATTGGGTAGGTGCTGCGGCCCTGCCATTCTGCACCTGGGGCTGGGCCAGGAGGACTAACCGGGGTGTGAGCATGAGCCTGTCCTCCAGGGATCACCACTCTGCTGCAGCCCTTGCCCATGTGTGCCTCAGAGAGGCGTCCTTACTCCAGCACCACCACCCCCACACACACACACACACTCCTTTCTAGGTGCCCCGGGCTTGAGCAGGGGAGGGGTCAAACAAGATCACCAATTCCAGACTATCAGAAGGACTGTATGAGGTAAAGTCAAAAGTCTCCAATTCCGAGGTGAGAAAATTGAGGCCCAGGATGGGAACCTCTCTGAGGCAGACACAGCCCTGGAACCCACGTCTCAAAGCCCCAGGCCAGGGCCAAATGCCAGGTGTATGCAGTTTTCTGGGGAGAAGATCTGTACCTTCAGCAGACACTCAAGGGGGGCTCAGGCCCAGAAAACAGGATTGGGGGGAAGGGGAGAGGAGAGGGTGGCTCTTCCACAAAGAAGCGCATTACTGGGGCCGGCCTGTGGCTCACTCGGGAGAGTGCGGTGCTGATAACACCAAGGCCCCGGGTTCGGATCCCATATACGGATGGCCGGTTTGCTCACTGGCTGAGCGTGGTGCTGACACCAAGTCAAGGGTTAAGATCCCCTTACCAGTCATCTTTAAAAAAAAAAAAAAAAAAAGAAGCGCATTACAAACTCTGGGGAGGTGGGGAACACCTGACACACAGAGACTCCCAGCACGGTGTTCCATGTGCACACAAACCCTCAACCTGGAGTTCAGGTCCCAGGGGGCTGGTGGACATCCCAGGACACCTGGGCCGGTCCCCACATGCTGGCAGAACCCTCTGAGATGAGATCTCTGGGAAGGGACTTCAGACCCCCCCCCTCCACTCCACCCCCAAAAGAGGAGAGAAGGCTTCCGGGGAGAGAGAGAGAGAGAGAGAGAAGATAGCCACAATGTGCCGGGACCCTGGCCAGCCACGCCTCCCCTTGCAGTCCCATCTCAGTGTCTGAAATGCCCTCTGGGGCAGGCTCACAGCACTGCCCTGTCTGTGAAGACCTGAGATGTGGCCTCCTGCCACTTCAGGGGCAGAGTCTCATGAGGTACTCTGCCTTACAGAGGATGGCAGAGTCTGTGCCCTGGGAGTGGGGAAAGAAGAGTTCTAAGGATGACAAGAGGCTTGGCAAGTGTCTAGCAGTCAGGAGACCAGGTCACATGACACAGGGACTCAGGCCCACCGGCCCCCTCACCCGCCTGTCTGCCGTTCCAAGGACCGTCTTACACCCTGACTCCTTGAAGCCTTCCTTAACCACCTCCTCTCCCCTCTTAAACTGGGGTGCACTGTGTGACTGCACCCAGGGCTTTCCTACCCTCACCCTGCCATGGACACGCACAGGAGTAGGAAGGGCACCCAGGCCCCCCCACCCTGGACACACAAAGATACACGGGTGCCATCTCCACTTCTGACCCAGCACCTCCCTCTGGGCTTCACAGACCAAGAGGGTCTCTGCCAGCTCATCTGGGCACCGGTGTGCAGGAGTCAGCCTGAGCTGCACAGGCCTCAAGGTCACCCACCTGGTGTCCTTCCCATCCTCTTCCTGCATAGTCCCAGAGTTGAGGGGCTCACTACCTCTCCAGACACTGCCTGTGACAAATGCCCTGAAGTGCAATGGGCCCCGTGCAGCCTGCCCTTGGTCTGGGCGACAGAATCCACTAAGTGATAATTCGGGGTAGACGTGGCTGAGAGCAGGACACGAGAGAGCAGAGGCAGTGCAAGCAGCAGGGGACCCAACTGGGATCCCAGCTCTGTACTCCAATGGGCCTCAGTCTCCCCATCTGAGTCCTGAATGGGCTGGGCTCCTTGGGTCCCAGGGCTGTTGTCTGCAGGGAAGAGAAGAGAGGGGAGGAGGCAGAGAAGGAGAGGGAGGGAGGTAGGCACAGTCCAGCCGCTGCATGTGTTTGGTGGGCGGGGAGGGGACTACTGCTGGACCCAGAGCAGGGCAGCCAGCCCAGAGACTGTGGGGGCTGCAGCCTGGTGAGGCCTGGGGCATCATCTGGCTTGGGGGATACCACAGACAGAGGCCCTTAGTGGGGCATCAGACCCCAAACCAAGGGCTGGCCCCAGAACCTTCAGAAAGGCTTACTGATTGAGAGAGAGGGTGCCCAGGTGCCCAGCTGCCCAGGCCAGGTGAGTGGGCCATGCAAGCCAGCATGACGAGACCAGCTCAGACCAGGATCCCCCAGTGGCTGGTGTCCTGGCCACAGCCTTGGCTTTGTCCCCCTCACACGCCCAGATGCCTACAGCTCCACGCTGTGCCACCTACCCAGGCAGCAGCACCCTCCCTAAAGGGCCCCATGCTGTCTCCTCTCACTCCACAAAACTCCCACCTGTTTTGAGAAGTGTAGTTAGGCCCACGTTAAGGAAGCATCTGATAACAAAGGTGAGTGGTAGACCCGGCCCGTGTCCTGTCTGACTGTTGCATGAAGAGCTTCTTAGTCCCCAGAGAAATGACTCTTAAGAGAGCACTTTCATAGACTTCTTGGTTAGAGGGGTAGGGGCCTGTAAGGATATTTACAGATTCCGTGAAAACAAAGCCTCCAAAGTTGAACACCGGAGAGAGAGGGAGCCCGGGGCCCCAACCCCTTGGCTGAGTCTCCCCTCTGCACTGGAGGTCTCGGCCTGGTTCCACAGTACCCCACACTGGTGGCAAGCCATGATTCACTCCTGATGCCCGCCCTGAGCCAGCTGGCCCTGCTGGGACTCCCTCAGCGCCTCCTGGGGGAGGTTCCCACTCTCTTTAGTTATTGCAGACTTAGCAAAGTTGGCAAGACCTACCCCTGCAGCCTTGGGTAGGGGGCCTACTTCCCGGCTTCCACCAGGCACCTTCTCCCCTTTGTGGTCAAGGCAAGAGAGGCCAAAGCCCCTTGGGTGCCCATGCATGGCCTCTGAACCCTGCTGGTCACTCCTAGGGACGGGTCCCTCCTGCTGCCCCCCACCATGGCTGCATCTGGGTACACACTACAAGCACAGCATTTGCTGGAAAGTGGCTGCATATCTCCCCACAAACTCCCTCACCATCCCCCAGACTGCGTCATGCAGGCAGTGACTGTGGGCAGGGCTGGCTGGAGCTGGCACCAGCTGGCCAGAGGGAATGAGGGGCACTGCCCACACCCCAGGAACCTCAGGACAGCAGCCAGATCCTGGGACCCAAGGGAGCCTGTGCCACATGTCACCCTGAAAGTCACGGCAGAACTTTTTGAGAAGGATGAGAAAGTCCTGAAGGAGATTTAACAACAAAACTCAACATACAGAAAGGAGAGGAAGCAGGTATGGATTTTTTTCCACACTTACCCTAGTTGTGTGAAATAGCTTTTCTTTTTTTTTAAATTTTATTTTATTTTTTTCCTTTTTGTCTTTTTTCGTGTCCGGCAACGGATCGCAACCCTCAGTGTCGCGCCCGTACCGGTCCGGGACCGGCAACGGGATCACAACCCTCGGTGTTGCCCCCGCTCTTCGCTCAGCCAGTGAGCGCGAACCGGTCTGTATGTGGGATCCGAACCCTCGGCGGGAGCGCCCCCGTGCTCCCAAGCGGTGCACTGTAGCAGTGTGCCACCGGGCCGGCCCGTGAAATAGCTTTTCTTTAAAACATGTTTTCAAAATCAAACTTAATCTGCTTTGAGCCTCCCAGCTACCAGGTGGGAAATCCAATGTCCTGAGCATTTTACTCCTACCCTAGAGGACTTAGAAGGCCCAGAACATCAGAGAGGGACCCTGTGGTCTTCAGTCTCCCACAATCACCACACACAGGCTCTCTGGCTGAGCCTCCATGGGCAGTGTCTCTGCTTCTTGCAAAGCTTGGGCAAAAGGACACCACACAGCCATGTTCCTCAAGGTTTGCCACCTCCCCAGGGCACTGCCAGGAGCAGGTCACTGTCCTTGCTACCAGCAGAGCCAGAGCCACCATCTCCCAAGTCTGGGGAAGCTGCCAAGGCCCCTTTCCTCTATCTGCACCCACCACCCCTTCCTCATTTCACACTCCTTTCCTTTCTCTGGGGCAACCATGTCCCTTGGTTCACAGACGCAACTTCAAATTCTGGCCCTCAGGGTGGGGAAACACAGGTACCTTCTAGGGTTGGGGAAGAGAAAAAGACCCAGCAGGGGAATTCCAAAAATAACAATGATAGTAGGTAACTTCTTTAATACTTAGCCACATAGCAGGTTCTGCCCTAAATTCTATGTGAAGGTTCACCCATTTAATCCCCACAATGACTCTATGAGGGAGGCACTGTTATGCCCATTTTGCAGATGAGCAAGCCGAGGCACAGAGAGGTTGCATGACTTGTCTCAGGATTCAAACACAGGCACATTTCTGGAGACAGGGCCTTGGTTTCCTCTAGATCCTCAAAGGCATCTGGGACCAGACAAAAAGCTTTATGCCTGTGCTTCAAAACATAGTGAGATCACTGTTCAAACCTTCATCTCCTTCCTCCACAAGCTCTCTAGAATCACATATGACTCCTGGAAACGGCAGCTCTTTTGTGGACAGCACTTTTTGTGGACGGATGAGGATAAGTATAACTTCTCCAAGAGGTGTATGATTCATACTTAGATTGTTCGTTTTGGGGGAGGGGAGGGAAGCAAATCAGCTAATCAATAAAAATAATAGCACAAAATATGGGATTAGAAGGGAATATTAACACAACCATGGAGGTGACTTTTGAAATTTAAGAAACTAGTACATGCTTATAATTGCAGTGTTTCAACATTAAAGAGTAATCTTCAAGGAATATATTCAAAATTGACTCAGCAGATAAAAAACACAAAAAGACCAAATGCCACAAAAGACATTTAAAGATTTGTCATGTCTAAAAAAAGACACCGGACTCAGAGAGCTTTAGCATGAGTTCTTTCAAACTCAAGGGACAGGTAATTTCGATGTTATTTAAACTCTTCCAGAGCCTTTGGGGGAAATGCTGAATTGATTTTATGCTTCGGAATTGATTTTATGAAGCTAACATAACCTTGACATGAAAATCTGACAAAGATAGCCATCCTACCCCACCTGCCCTCGCAGTGATAAGCACTGACCAGTTTTTACTCCTGGCTATGGCTACAAAAGCCCTGGATAAAATGTCAGCAAATAGAATCCTGTACCACTGTGTTGTCTAATGCAGCCAGTATCTGGCATGCTTTCCTGTACATCGGATCTGTGCCAGGGCAAAATTGGAACCCGATATCCAGGTCCAGGCAATTTGAACACAGCATTCACTTTGTGTGGTCCTAAGTGCCTCTCTCAGGAAGCAGAGAGAGCAAAATGAAGCAGGTGTGTAAAGCGTGCAAAAAATACAAAAATGCTACAGCTGGGATTACTGCTGCCTGCTGGCAACTTGTGGTTAGCCAGAATATCCTGTTGGGTTCATGATTTGTCATTCCCTTTCCTTTTTAAGAAGTTCTTAAATTTTTTTGTTGTTTGTTTGATTAATAGGTTACCTTCTCTGCCTTCTCCCTGCAGGGCCTGATAACATCTGATTAAATAATCAGGTCCTGATAGGATTCTCTCTTTGCTGTATCAATATGCATACCCCCAAAAAACTTGGAGACACTGACTGGGGTGCCCTGGACAACTGAACCTTGGGCCCAAGGGACTTGATCCAGATGGCAGTGCACCCATGCCAGACAAGAAAAGCGGGCCTTGGCCTCTGCCTTGGGTCCCAGGAGCTGGGAGCTTCTCAGGGGGGGAACAAGCCATCACTACACCTAGAGGACACCAGGGGAGCAGGATTCTGTTTCCCCAGGACTCTATTTCAGGGATGTGTAACTATTTCTGGCATACGTGACATCAAAGGCCATCTTATTTCTGATTCACAGCCATTTTTTCTTTCACTTTTTCAATATAATTCAGATATTTTAAGGAATAATGTGCACAAAGCAAAATCCACTCTAAGGGTACAGTTTGATGAGTTTTGACAAATATATGCATTTATATAAATACCTCACAATTAAGATGTAATGTACTTCCATCATCCTTAAGGTTCCCTCATGCCTCTTTGTAGTCAATTTCCTATCCCCCTCCCCCAGCCCCTGGCAACCACTAAGCTGTTTTCTGTCCCTAAAGTTTCGCCTTTTCCAGACTCTCATACAAATGCAATCACATTGAATGTAGCCTTTTGTATCTGGCTTTTTTTTCCACTTAACGTTTTTATTTAACATTTTTTTAAATTTTAAATTTTTTAATTGTAATTTGACAAGTTATAGTTGAATATATGTGTGGGGTACAAAGTGATGTTATGATTTATGGATACAGTGTGGAATAATTAATCAAGCTAATGAACATATCCATCACCTCAAATACTTATCTTTTCTCTGTGTGTGGTAAGAACATTTGAAATTTACTTTCAGCGATTTTGAAATGTACAATGCATTATTATTTACTATGTTCACCTCGCTGTGTGATATATCGCAAAGAAAAAACTTATTCTTCCTGTCTAATTAACACAATAGTTTTGAGATTCAACCATGTTGTTGTGTGTATCAGTACTTCATTCCTTTTTATTGCTAAGCAGTATTCTATTGGGTGGATGTATCACAATTTATTTTTCCATTTCCAGTTTGGGGCCATTTGGGAAAAACTGCTGTAAACATTCACATGCAGGTCTTTGCGTGAACATACATTTTTGTTTTTCTTGGGTAAATACCTGGAAATGAGGTTACTGAGTCATACAGGTGTGTTTTAAATGTATAAGAAACTTTTCCCAAGTAGTTGTTGTTCACATGCTGCCCAACACATTGTATCATCTTTTTTTAGGCCATCCTAGTAGGTATGTAGTGGTATCTCATTGTGGTTTTAATTTCATTTCGCTAATGACTCATAATATTGAGCATCTGTTCATGTGCTTATTGGCCATTATATCATATCTCTTCTTTGCTGAGCCTCTGTTCAAATCCTTTGCCCATTTTTAATTGGCTTGTTTGTCTTCTTATTGAGTTGGAAGAATTCTTTATCTATTCTGGATACAAGTCCTTTCAGTTATGTGTTTTGTAAATGTTTTCTCCCAATCTGTGGTTTGTCTTTTCATTTTCTTACTAGTACCTTTTGAAGAACAGAAATTTTTAATTTTGATGTGAGCCAGTGTATCGGGTTTTTTGTTTTTTGTTTTTCTTTTATGGATGGTGCTTTTTGTCCTATCTAAGGAATCTTTATCTACACAAGGTCACAAAGATTTTCTCTAAGCACTGCTTTAAATTGTGTGCCATGAATTTTGATACATTGTATTTTTATTTTATTGAATTAAAATATTTTTAATTACTCTCATAGTTTCTTCTTTGAACCATAGGTTATTTAAAAGTGTGTTGTTTGCTTTCCAAATATTTGGGGATTTTCCAGATATCTTTCTGTTATTGATTTATAGTTTAATTTCATTATAATGAGGGAACATACTTTGTATGATTTCAATTATTTTTAATTTGTTAAGATTTGTTTTATGGCCCAGAACAGGGCCTATCTTGGTGAAGTTCCACATGCACTAGAAAAGAATGTGTATTCTGCAGTTGTTGGGAGGGTCCTATAAATGTCAATCAGATAAAGTCGGTTAATAGTGTTATTGAAGTAACCCACGTCCAGACTGGTTTTCCATGTACTGTTCTATCAAGTATTGAGAAAAGAGTGGATTTGTCTAATTGTCCTTTTAGTTCTATCGGTCTTAATTGTATGTACCCAGAGACTCTGTTCTCCGGTGCATACGCATTGAGTTGTGTTCTCTTGCTGAATGGCCCCCTTCTCCATTCCTGGAGATACTCTCTGTTCCAGTCCCCCTCGTCTGCTAGTAATATAAACACTTGAGCTTTCTCTTCATGAGTTTTGGCATGGCATGTGTTTTTTGCATTCCTTTTCCTTTGCTTTTACCCTATCTAGGTCTTCATATTTACGGCGAGTTTCTCATAGACAGCCTGGGGTCCAGATGGTTTGCCCGCAGTCGCGCCCCACCCTGAGCTTTCGGCGGCCCCCGCCCGCCCGCACCGTCGAGAGCGGCCGTCCCTGTGCTCTCGCTCGCCCCCCGTGGTGAATGCCGGTGCTGTGACTCCCCGTTAGGCTGGTGGTGGAGGCAGGTCGCGGATGGGTGCCAGGGTGTTCCGGGGTGGCGGCGAGTTGCTGGGTTCTCCTGGCGCAGCCTCTGCAGAGCCCGTGCACCTGGGTCTTCAGAGGCGGGGTCATCGCAGTGTTGCTGTCCCTCGCACCCGTGCCTTCTATCTCTAGTGGGTCTAGGACAGGAGAGCGTTTCCTGCCCTCCCACAGGGGAAAATGGTGTTTACTTTTATCCTGCCCCAGAAGCAGTGGATCTTTGTTTCTGCCTCTCCCCCCGCAGCCCTGCGGCCAGAGTGTCCCCACGCGGCTTTGCCTGAGAGCACCGTCCTGGGGAAGCTTGGGTACCCATCCTGCGGCAGCAGCCAACCACCCCGGCGTGCTTGTGCCACAACCGAGGAGGCGCTGTCTCCTGCTCTGCCACCGAACTTTCTCCTGCACATCCAGTGAAGACTGCGGCAAGAGCTCACCAGGGAGGGCCGAGCCCCTCCTGTCCCCCCACCCCCCCACACACCCATGCTCTGCCCAAGACAACACAGTTGGTCCTGTCCTTCCTTGAGGGCTTGTCACTCTTTGAAATTCTGTTTTCTTGGTTGCCTATCCCCTCAGCTCTCCGAATGGTTTAAGAAATTGTGGTTTTTCAAGTTATCTGGCTTTTTCTTATTGTTGGGATGGGAGTGACTTTCTCTTGTGGCTTTCTACATCCTAAGAGGAAGCAAAACTCCTCTCTTC
>NW_007750709.1:9412-9840 GCF_000696425.1 Galeopterus variegatus | reverse complement strand
ATGCTGGTGAGTTTAATCCTATCTTGGCATCTGCTTCTTGGAGGATTTGGACTAATAAAATCATTTCCATGTCTATACCAATGCTCTATTACTTATTCCAACTTGTAGAATCCTTCTCTTTATGCAACTTCTCACACAGGCATTAAACTCCATTTTGCTCGGCATGTATGATCTCTTTGAATTAATAGATGTTTGCTGTTTTAAGCCACTACACTTTGGGATAGTTTGTTACACAGTGATAGACAACAAATAAAGCCCTCATAAGTCTCTGTTATTCTGTGGATATTATCTACATCTCTCTTATTTCCTTGCATTTGATAATGTTAGCTATACTTGCTGATTCCAGTTTCTCTCCTCTTGTTCTCTCTTTTATTTTCTTGTGTTTTCTCTTTCCTTTCTCCCTTCCTTCCTTCTCTCCTTTTTTTTTT
>NW_007750709.1:7857-8287 GCF_000696425.1 Galeopterus variegatus | reverse complement strand
GTTTATGTTCATACGTCAATAGGAAAGTAGCAAAGTTGTATGATCAGAACATACAAAAGTTCAGCAGTGAAAACGAATGAACAACAGCCTCACACATCAAGGATAACTCTCCTATCCATAACATTAAGTCATAGAAGAATGCATATAGTATGAGTTCACTGTACAGGAAGTTTAAAAACAGGCAAAACTTGCTAATATTTGGTGTGGGGATTGTTAATTACTGGGAAAAATCACACATTGCCTTTCCTATGATCTTATTCAGTACAATCAACACAGAAGACCAACTTCTGTGAAGACATGTGTGGGAATTTCTCACCACCAGTAAGTAGGCAAGCAATTCTGCAGCAGACACCAGCTGGGTGTCCTCCAGTTCAATTCCAGTACTAAACATACAGTAGCATCAGATCTCACAGATTGAGGGCTCAGTCCC
>NW_007750709.1:7429-7637 GCF_000696425.1 Galeopterus variegatus | reverse complement strand
ACATCGGGACTACCAGCCATCAGTCAACTCATCACCCTCCCAAAAGGTGGCACTAATCACTTTGGAGATTCTAAGGACTTGAGGAGTTGTATGTCAAAAACTGGGAGGAAGACCAACATATAGTTTCCCAGTATCCCCTGGATATACACACTTATTGTAAAAATCTTTAGAGAAATGCAAGGGAATATTAAACACAAGACTGAAGATA
>NW_007750709.1:0-7039 GCF_000696425.1 Galeopterus variegatus | reverse complement strand
AAGCAGCTGAGCAAGTGGGGATGTAACCTAAGCAACAAGGAGAAGCATAAATCAGTCATCACGCTTGAAGGATCAAAGACAATACTTTGACATTTGTCTTTGAGATGTTTTCACAGGAATTGAAAGCCAAGTTTCCCACAGGATGGAAAATACTGACCAAATGTGGACTGCAAGGACCCCAGACTGATTTGGGTCAGAAGATTGATGATAAAAGACCATCAGTGGAGCTATGTCCCTTGCCTTCTCAGATTCAACCAATTAGAAACATCCACAAGCTACTCAAGCAGTGCAGACTCCAATCCACAAGTTTTTCCTTTAAAAGTCCTTGCTTGTATGTTTTCTGGGAGTTTGGGATTTCCAGAATTAGCTGCCCAATTCTCCATTGCCTGGACATTGCAATAAAATGCCGCATTTCCCTTACACAACTCAAGAGTCAGTGTTTTGGATTAACTGTGTGCTGGTCAAGCAGAGCCCAGTTTGGTTTGGTAACAGATCCACAAGTACACACATTGAAACAATGCCACAGTGAATTGTTATGAGCCATGTGTGAGAGAGTACCAGAATACCATTAAAAAAATAGCATTTGGTAGAAAATGGTCATTTGCTCTTTTACTCACTGGTATCTCTACAGATTTTTTGTTACATAATATTCAATCTGATGCACAAGCCAATTCTATCTTTCAAAGGATATGATGTGTTACTTACATTTTACCACACATACAACTGAATTAAACATCTACGGAATTGGAAAAGCACACTGTTAATCAAAATAAATTAAATGGCAAAACATTGTAAAGGAATAAACAGTGATGGAATAGCAAATATGAATGGAAGTCACAAAAGAGCAGCTTTTAAAAAACTTTAGAAGCATATAATAACAGTGCTTTTTAGAATCATACTGGTGTCCAAATCACTTGTACCACATCTTATTCAAAAACACAGTGAAAGATGTAAAATTTATTATAGAATGCCCACTGTATAGATAGTTTTTGAAAAACCTTTTTCCCAGATTGGAGCTTACCATTTCTGCCTACCACATCACAGCAACATTATTGTCCTTGTCTAAACTAGGTGTATAGAACTGAGGTTACAGAGGTGGGAAAGGTGGAGGGAGAGTAAAGGAGGAATTGGTAAAGGGCCACAAAAAATGATTACCTTGTATAATATTGAATATGCTAATTATCTTGATTTGAGCATCACATATTACACACAGGTATTGATATTAAACTCTGTGCCTCATGGATATATACAGTCAACTATGTTTCAATTTAAAAAAAAAAGAAAAAGAAACTAGGTGTATAGACTGAGATATGCTATTCACATTTGTCTAACTGAAACATAATCTGATTAGGCAAATATTTTTAAAGATGATGTTTGAGTAAGAATACTAGCATTTTTGGCATCCTTTAATTTGAAACTTCTTAGGAAAAACAAAGGGATTATTTTAAAGATATTATTGTCATGACATTGAAATATTGAAAATATTTGATTTAGCTACTGTATGTTCTCAGCTGTGTTGCAACTTACTGAAGAGATCATCATTATTAAAAGCATTCACAGGAAAAATTCAGAGATATTGTTGTATCTCTTTTCTCTGTCTCAAACTTTTAATCTTTACTTTCCAAAAGAGAAGTTTCAAGCATTAAAAACAAAACAGAACAAAACAGATAAAGAAGTATTTGATTTACCAATTCCTGAAATAATATAATTAATTTCAGTTTGAACATGTATGTAAATTCTTTGATACTACTCCCTTCCAGAGGTGCACCCTTCATTCCTTCCTTTTCAGTGTGGCCTGGACTTAATGACTCACTCTTAACTGAGTAAGGCTGACTTAAATGTTTGAGACTCTGGGTGTAAGACACAAAGCTGTTCCAAGTTCCACCTTGGCTCACTCTCTCTGGGATCACTGCTCTGAGGGAAGCCAGTGGCTGTGTCAAAAGCAGCCCTGTGGAACAGTCCATGTAACTAAGAACTGACTCCTCCTGGGACCAGCCCACGAGGAACTGAGGCCCCTTCCTACAGCCGTATGAATGAGCCATGTTTCATGTGAATCCCCAGCCCCAGTCAAGCCTGCAGATGCTGCAGCCCTAGCTGATGACCTGATTACAACCTACTGACAGGTCCTGAGCCAGAGGCACTCAGGTAAACCTCTCCTAGGACTCCCAACCATTGTAAACTGTAAGAGATAATAAACGTTTGCTGTTTCAAGCTGCTAAGTTCTAAGTAATCTGTGAAGCAGCAGTAGATAACTAGTATAGTTCCCAAAGAGAGCAT
Source organism: Galeopterus variegatus (assembly GCF_000696425.1). Lineage (NCBI taxonomy): Eukaryota > Metazoa > Chordata > Mammalia > Dermoptera > Cynocephalidae > Galeopterus > Galeopterus variegatus. Next base: position 4,762 of record NW_007750709.1, on the reverse strand, counting down.
AAATTATTGCACTTGAATTGTGATTTGCTCTAAATTAATTAAACAATATTAAACATATCATTCAGTTTTGAGATTTAAGAAGAGTTTCCATGGTGATCAAGAATGTATTTTATTATAATTCAAGACAATCTATTTATTTGAAATTCAATTTCCAACTGTGACCCAATTAGACACAAAGGAAGACCCAGGCTACACTAGGCTGATTCTGTGAAGGTCCTTCAGTACTCACCCCTGGTTTTTCCCCTTCCACCTAGCTACTCAACCAATCTAATGTTGGTGTTGTTGCGAAGGAATTTTGCAGATGTAATTTTAAGTCCCAAATCAGTTCACTTTAAGATTATCCTGAGGGATTATACTGGGTTAGACTGTCCTCAACAGGTGAGCCCTAAAAGGTCTGGGTTCTCCTTGAGCAAAGAGATTCAGTGTGAGAGATTTTCTCCATTGTGGGCTGTGAAAGTGGAGGGACTATGTGGCAAAGAATGCTGGTGGCCACTAGGAATTGGGAGCAGCCCCTACTGCCTCTCCATCCTGACAACTGACAAGGGAACAGGGACATTAGTCCTACAACAGCAAGAAACCTAATTCTGCTAACAAGTCTGCATAAGCTCGGAGGAGGACTCCAACCTCCAGATGAGAACACAAGTTTGTGAAACCCTAAACAGAGAATCTATCCACATCCTGCCTGGATTTTTGATTAAGGAACTGTAAACGAACAGATAAGTGTTGTTTAAACCACTAAGATTGTGGTAATTTGTTATGTAGTAATAGAAAATTAATACATAGGCTCAACAGATAAGTACATAATATTTTCTCCACTGGAATGAATTCATGAAGTGATATCCATGCTAGCTTCATAAAATGAAATCTTTCCTAAGTTTTTTAGTATTTTTCATTTTATGATTCTTATGTGATGCAACTAAATTTTAATACAATCTTATTCTATTCTAATAGATTTGCAACATAACCAGCGCCATTTTAGACAAGCCCAAGTACAAAATGGCACTGTCCACCTCCTCGCCTCCCCTCCCCTGTTCTCTTTTACAAGAAACCTCATGGTTTCGGAGAAAATGAAACTTTCGGCATTTCCGCATGTGCAGAACTCTCCATTCCCATAACCTATCTCAATCCCCACCCCGGAATTACATCACCCAGCTCTTGCTGCCAACATACCAATATAAGCTCCCACCACCCTAGGTTAGCTGCTGTCCCCCATTTTCAGGGCAGCCCTGGGCTGTCCTCCATTTTGAGCACAGCCCAGCAGATTTCTTTCTTTAATAAAGCTTGAACAGTACCCAGCATCTCGGTTCACTTTCTTTCATTATGGTGCCAAAACCCGGGAAGAGTCTTGGCCAGACTGTCAGCTGATCCCCTCTCTTGGGTTGATTGGCTCCCAGCCGCCTTTCCCAGACCTGCTGAAACTAGGTGCCTCTGGGACTCTCCACTTTTGCCGTTTCAGACCAACGCATCCAACACCGGCCTCAATTCAGGGTGAGTCAGTGCGTCAGTCCTGTCTCATCTCAGGTTCCCCCGACTCACTCTCACTCTCAAAGGCTAGGCACCTGGCTGAGGGAACTCTTCTCATGCCCCCCAGCTATTGGAGGATGCTCCTCTAGGAGATTGGTGGCTTTTCTCTTGAAAAGAACATGGGCACCAAAGGGGATGCCCTTTGCTGGCACTCTTCTACCAGGTCTGACTGCCCTTTCTCACCCTCTACACAGGATCCTCATGATCTAAGCCTCCATGCTCTATGCCCTTGGGCTGTCTCCTGGCCAATTTCTTGGCCTCCTGGGAGACATTAAACATAAACATCTCGTGTTCTACTGTACTCTGTGCTCTATGCCTCTGGGCTTTCTCCTGGCCAATTTCTTGGCCTCCAGGGAGACATTAAAACTCAAATGCCTCATTACAATGGATCCCAGTGGCCACAAGATTTAGACACTCACTGAAATGGCAAAACCTGTAGAGATTCCTTGTTCAGGCCTTCTCCTATTTCTGAACGTTCTTCTCTCTGTCAAAACTGTCCTATGTCTCAAACTCTCCTAGCTCATGCTTGACCTCCCCTTCCAGATTCAGATCAATCTTCTGATCCATCAGCACTCCACATTTCTCTCTCTTCCCCACACCTGGCCTCTAGACACTTGTCCTCAGCCCAACTCCTCCCCTTCTCCCCCTTCGTCAGGTTAACAACCCAGCCTCAGCTCTGGCTTTTTATAACCCTTCTATGAAGTGGCTGGGATGGAAGGAATTGTCTGAGTCCACATACAGGGAGAAGGTCTGGATGGCGGCTCAGGTACATGCTCAAAATAAGAGGTGGCCTGTGGGAGCTGTTGCTGTTCCTTACACAAATCCAAATTGGGACCACCAGCCCTGCCATGGGGATTGGGATCTCCAGGATAATATGATCACACACCTACTTCATGGCCTCCAAACAGCTACTCACAAGTCAGTCAAAAGTGTGACAAGCTTAGAGAAATCACACAGAGATCCACTGAAAATCCCAACGAGTTCCTAACCTGCATCTCTGAGGCTTTACATACACATGTATAGATCCAAACTCCCCTGCAGGAGTGGCCCTCTTACACTCTCATTTCATTACCCAATCAGCCCCCAATATTCAAAAAACTATAAAAGAGATCAGGCCAAATACCAGCTCCTGGCTAATGCCATCTGTGGCTCACATACTTCAAAGCTGGCTGCCTCTAGGGGCAAGCCACCTGAGAACTGCTTCAAATGCAATCAACCAGGCCATTTGGCATGGGCCTGTCATAACCCATCCTCACTACAAATGGCCAGGTTACTGGGAGATTGACTATGCCACTTGCCAGAGAGGGAGTTGCCAAGTCCCCAACCTATAGCCTTTGGCTTCACGGCCATCCCTACTGGAGCTTTTCAGATTTGCCCAGGAGGAGGACTGATGATGCCCAGGGCCTGAGGCTCCCATGGAGATCACCATGTACAAGCCCAGGGTAACTCGCCTTGTAGCAGGTAAGCCGATCTCTTTTGTCATCAATACAGGGGCCATTTACTTTATCCTTCCTAAGTATGCAGGACCAACAATCCCATCCTCTATCACAGTAGTAGGGGTCATGGGATCAAAATACCTCCCACGGATCACTCAAACCCTTTCCTGCACCCTACATCACACCCAATTCACACACAAATTCTTAATAAGGCCTCAAGGCCCAGCCCCCTCACTAGGATGGAATATTCTTTTCAAATTCAAAGCTACTCTTACCCTAAACACTTTAACTCCAGCTACAATACTCCTGTTACAGGCCGCACCCAGACCTGGCCCCTGGGGCTTCCACCTTCCCCTCAGACAAGGTTAATCCCTAGTATGGGATGCTTCTTCTCCCTCCATTGCTATGCATCATTCCCCTATCCTTGTTAAATTGCAGATCCCCTCTTTGTTCCCTAATGTCCCACAGTACATTGCTAACAAACACATAATAGGCTTAAAACCCGTTGTACACAAACTCCTTTCTTCTCATCTCTCATGGCCTACCCACTCGCCTTTCAATACACCCATCCTTCCAGTTATAAAGCACAATGGCTCATACTGTTTAGTAAAGGACTAATCCTGACACACGCTGTACCCAACAACTTACTGGGACAGTACTGCCTCAGGGGTTTTGGGATAGCCCCTACTTTCCAGCCAGGCCTTAGCTCAAGACTTATCTGAACTTCCCCCAACCTCTAGCACTTTAATACATGTGGATAACCTCCTCCTTTGTAGCCTCTCCTATGAGGATTCACGGGCCCACACTGTTACTCTTCTTAATTTCCTGGCCTCCATGGGATATTGAGTGTCCCCCAACAAGGCCCAAATTTCTTCTCTTTCAGTTCAAGAGTCAAATTTCTGAACTTGTTGGAGCAGGACTGAAGCCATGCTGGGACCTAAAGCTGCCTGGGCTGCAGAGGGGGGGAGGATTTTTTAAAAGACAGTTTTTTTCTCTCCACTCTTGCTTCCCATCCCCTGACTTTCTTATCTCGCTCACTAAGTAGGAAAACAAAGCTGAGAAGCTAATTAGTACTTTGCAAAGCTAACAGTTCTTTGAAATTTGTAGAGTTCTGAGAAATGATCAAGGCCAAATGACTGAAGCTGACCTTGGGTACTAGCTAAGTATACTTGCACAAATCAAAATCTTGCAGGATCCTCAGATAACAGTGAAGATGAGAACAGAAACCAGATGAGTCCTTGGCAAGACCCTGTACCTGATCCATAGAAACGGACCCCTCGTAGCTCATGTCTCCTGCTATCCTGCTTTTCACCTCCCACATTCCATTCCCTCAACCCTTCCTTTAAAAACCCCTCAGTAAATGTAAATCTTTGAGATGGGATAGCCTTCCATCTCCTTCAGCTGAATACGTCTGCTTTTCTAACACCAACCATTTGGCTTCTGCGTTTTTTTCTTTCCTTTTCAAAGGGGCAGACAGCCAGACCTGTGCCTGGTAACAAACTCCCTACTCCTACCACAAAGGGTGAAATCCTTTCTTTCTTGGGGCTTGCGGGGTATCTGTGCCTATGATTACTAACTTTGGTGTGCTAGCAAAACTACTTTATGGGGCAGCCAAAGGGGATCGTGCCATTCCTTTAGATCCCACAAAGCCCATTTATTCTCCTTTCCAGTGATGAAAAGCTGTTCTCCTCACAGCCCCAGCTCTATCCCTCCCAAACCTATCTCATCCTTTTATGTCCCGACCCGCGGGATATTCAACGCAGACCCTGGAGGGGGAAGTGGGAATTGGATGGGACAAGAAA
>NW_007750708.1:0-9841 GCF_000696425.1 Galeopterus variegatus | reverse complement strand
AAATAACATGATCTGGCTTCCATTTTTAAAGAATAACTCTTCACGCTATGTGGAAGATTTATATCAGGAGGGGGCAGATTGACACATGGGACCAGTGAAGAGTCTATTGTAATAATCTAGGTGAGAAATGATGGAAGCTTAAACCAGAATGATATTTGGAAGATAAAAAGAATAGGTCAGATTGAAGATATGTTTTGAGAAAAGACTTAATAGGATTTGTTGAGAGTATGAATATGGAGTATACGAAAAATAGAGGAGTAAAGAGTGATTCTTGATTTTGGATCAAGTGAATTGTGATTTTCTGAAAGAGGATGGACAGGTTTAGAGTCATGATGGAAGTGGGAAATTAGGAGTTCATTTTCAGAGCTGTTAAGGTTGAGATAGCTCTTAAACGTCCAAGTGAAGATGCTGAATAGGGATTCGGATGTCTGCAGTCCAGGAGAGAGGGCATGTCCGCAGTCCAGGAGAGAGGGGCAGGCTGGAAGTATAAATTGGGAAACATTGGATTTAGGTGGTATATAAGGCCATGGGCTAGATGACATCAACTGGAGAATAAGTATAGATACAGAAGAGCAGAGTTCAAAGGGCTGAGACCTAGGCTCCTCCACTCCAAGCTGCTAACACAGGAAGAGATTTATTATGTTTACGAGAAAAAGACACGGAGCATTAGAGATACGATGAGTGGTCACCCACCATCAGAGTGGCCCAGCTTCTGCCCAGTTGACAATATGGACTTCCCCAAATACCCCTTGTCTGCACTTGCTGCCTGGTTGTCCTGGGATCAGCACCTCTGTGAAATGACAGCAGTGAGCTGTGGTGAACTTGGTGTTGTGGTGTCACTAGGATGTATGAATTCTGATGATCATATGAGACATTATGATTTTGTGTTAGTTGAGCAAATTGTGAAATCATTCATTAGCTCCCATGTCTTTGGTGTGTGGTAGGAATAAGTATAGATACAGAAGAGCAGAGTTCAAAGGGCTGAGACCTAGGCTCCTCCACTCCATGCTGCTAACGCAGGAAGAGATTTATTACGTTTGCGAGAAAAAGACACGGAGCATTAGAGATACAGTGAGTGGTCACCCACTGTCAGAGTGGCCCAGCTTCTGCCCAGTTGACAATATGGACTTCCCCAAGTATCCCTTGCCTGCACTTGCTGCCTGGTTGTCCCGGGATCAGCACCTCTGTGGAATGACAGCAGTGAGCTGTGGTGAACTTGGTGTTGTAGTGTCACTAGGATGTATGAATTCTGATGATCATATGAGACATTATGATTTTTTGTTAGTTGGGCAAATTGTGAAATCATGTGCAAGCTCTCATGTCGTTGGTGTGTGGCAAGGTTCATTTATTTTGGAAGAGCTGTGATGTTCAAGACCTGATGCCACTGTCTGTCGTATACTATGGATCCTTACTTGTCCAGTCATTAGTTGGTCCAGGAGCAAGATAGTGGCAGAGAGAAACAATATTGACTGAGCTTGGTTCTCAGCCTGGTGGTTATGTGAGCTCAGCAACCCTATGATGTAGATATTTCTTATTCCCACCATTCCCAATTTACAGATGAGGAGACTGAGTATCGGGTACATCACACAGCTGGCAAATGGCAGAACTGGGAATGAAACACAGGTCTGTTTGACTCCAAAGCCAGTGTTCTCTCTGCTTTATTACTCTCCCTTTGTCTAATGCCAAAGCTACTGTATTAAGCACAATTATGTAACAAAACTGCTGGATGGTTGCTGGTGAGGACTAAGGAGATTTTACCAGGAAAAATGCAGGTGGGACTGATTTAAAACAACAACAACAACAACCACACACACACACACACACACACACACACACACAGAGCTGGATTTCTCTAGTGGAAACTTGGTAAAAAGGTGAATGGCAGAGTGGGGAAGGCGAAGGCTATCTATACCCATGATCACTCATCAACTGATTTGGCTGAATTCGCTTTGAAGGAAAAAAGGTAGGTAACATAGATTTTCATTCATATCACCAAACTAACCACTTTGATTGAATTTTTAACTTTCTGGATGGTTGTTTATTCATCATGAAAGCCTGGCCTTATGTGTCAGATAGGGTCGGTGGTGGGTGGTTGAAAGGCACATGATTTTCATTCATATCACCAAACTAACCACTTTGATTGAATTTTTAACTTTCTGGATGGTTGCTTATTCATCATGAAAGCCTGGCCTTATGTGTCAGATAGGGTCGGTGGTGGGTGGTTGAAAGGCGCACGTTATTTAGATTCAGGATATCTAGGCTCTTCAGGCAAAACTACTCCTCAAACCAATCATTTTGCATTAACAATGTATACCCAAGCTTCCCCTTTTCTCTCCCCTTGAAATATGACCTTGGCCTTCATCTCTGAACCAGCCAGCCTTAGAGCAGATGTAGTTTTATGGTTTAGGCTGAGAACTCCAGATACAAAGGCTTACACGAGTTTTAAGAATGAGCTGAGATAACCGCTATAGAAAGCTCTCGCTAGAGGAGCCACAAAGCCAGGAACAAATCTCCAGGCCATGTAATCACAAGGGGTTTATGCAAACCTCTTAAAGGAGGTTTACACAAATATACATCCAATTTCCTCTTTGGAAAGGGCTGTTCCTTTCCAATGAGTCAGTGTTTAACAGAGCTTGGCAAAGCATGAGCCTGTCGGCTGGAAGAAAATGGGGTTTTAAAACTCAACCTATTCTTTAAAGGAGAAAATAACCCTTAAGCTGCATTAACATGACCTACCACAAGCAGCAGGGATGGGGATTCTGTTATCAAGGCATTCTGTGGGCTGGTATTTCCTTTCCAGGCTGCAGGGGCCTCCGCTTGCCTGTACCGGCCTTGTTATCTGCCTCCTGCAGATGAAACTTGCCTTTGTGTGTGTCGTCTCTCTGAGCATGTATGTATCTGTGAGCAAGGTTGGGCTTTCTGGACTCCAATTTTGAATGAGATGGAAAACACACTCAGCAAAGCTTCTGCCTCCTGTGTCTAAGCTGTGGAGCAAAGTTCATTTCTTGTTTCTATCTCATAAGAAGAAATGGGCTGCATTGGGTGTAGACATGGTAGGGTTATGGTGTGACACGCCTATTTTTAAGTACTGAAATATTGGCCTTTTTAAAACAGGACATTGTTTTATTATTATTTCTATAAATCTGAAATCCGAATCATTTGCATCTTGAGATCGAGATAAAAAACTCAACTTTTCAATGCATGTAGAAAGACAAACTGCTGGACAGTCTACCAGCCTGGCTAAATCTGTCTGTCTCATGTTCCCAGTAATCCTCCAGTTTGTGACATCACAAAGCTTCTATTGCAAGAATAATAATCCTCTGTTCTCCTGAACAAATGCAATATGAGTTGAAAATGATGCAGGCAATTCTGTACTGGGATCTCCACCTGTAGATGATAACATTAAAGGAAACAGAGCTGAATCAGAAATGGTTTATTTGAAACCAATACTATAGCTCTCAATAAGTTTGTGGTACCTGATGTTATTTCCTTCACCCAAAAAGTTCGTTTAAAAAAGAGCTCCAGAGCTATCCAACAAGAGATGGGATTATTTGAGTGGAATCAAAAGAAAATATTTGGAATAATTTATTACACAGTCTTTCCCATATTATTTCCTTACTCCTCTCCCTTGTTACTCTCCTCAGTTTCTTGTCTCTCTCTTCTCATCCCCACTTGACTCCTTTTCCCTCTTGGGCCCAGTTTTCCCCCACACATAAGTAACTGGGCCCTCCTAGCAGAGGCCAGTTGTCAGTGTGTGTGGAGAGCCCAGAGTCCCAGGGAGGAGAGGTGGCAGGAGGGGGCACAGGCTGAACTGGGCAGCGGGTTGCTGGCTCTCACTGTTGGGGATTTCTCCACGGGGAGTCCCAGCAGAGCCACGAAGCATCTCAGTTCCGTTTATCACGACTGGCTGCATGGACAAGAGCAGTTCATGTGTTTCTCTGGACAGTGACAACACCAATCAGAGGACGGAGCTTCAAGAATGGCGGACAGGCTCCCACTAGGGGGACTGGAGCATGCAGATAACTAAGAGCAATTCTGTGCCATCTTCGTGACGAGCATGCGCCTCTCAGCAGCTCCAAACATGGTTGTAACTCAATGATTCATGACATGTTCATAACATTTTGAAACCACTGAAGGGTTTTAATCAGGGAAAGATGTTGTGATATGACCCTGTGTGTGATGGATAAGATGACTAATTTCTGAGCCCGATTCCTGCACATAAGCTCCCTTGGTTATAAGGTTACTAAACAAAGGCAATAAAAAACTCCATATTTTTGTTTATTTTTGGCTTGTTGAAGGCTGACCTGTTAGAATGAAGGAAGAAAACCATGGCATCAACACTGTATCTGTTGAGTACTGTAGGTACTCAGCAAATATTTGATGATAGTTTTTGTTTTATATTTTTTTAGTTCACTAAAAATCATCTGGGGCCTAGTCTCAGGAGTCTGCTAGATGACAGAAGTTGATCTGGTGACAATTTTATGTTAGATCTCATTTGATATTAGTATTGAAGGGAGGGACCTCTGGCACCACCTTGCCCAAAGGATGAGAAATGACCCTCAGTGAGTTTCTGGTAGAGAAAGAAACCCTCCCAGATAACATTTGTGTAAAGCTGGAGAGTGGAACCAGTGGCGGGAGTTTCAGCAACCCTGAGCGCCAACTCAAGTTGCTATCTGACCCCAGGTTGCTCTTAATTATTTTCTGCTACTGCCTCAGGTGTACCTTCTTTGCTTCCATAACCTCTTTCTGCCATCACCTCCCTGACCCTATGGGGCAGAGACAGGAGGGAGCATCTCTCTACTTTAGGTGCTCCAGCCCAGGTATGTTCACATACGCCTTCTCCTTGTGTCCTTAGCATAGCTGAAGGAATGCTGAGAGGGGGGAGTTAAGTGGGATTTTACTAAAAACTTGGGAAGTTGGGGACATTTGCCTCTTTCCCGACTGACTGAAACAGCAGTCTTAGAAGAGTCAGGCTGACCGACAGACCCCTGCAGGGTAGTAAAACACCCCATGTTTCTGTTCATTCTCAGCTTGTTGAAGACTGACCTGTTAGGATGAACGAAGAAAACCATGGCGTCAGCACTGTATCTGTTGAGTACTGTAGGTGCCCAGCAAAGATTTGATGATAGCTCTTGTTTCAGTTCACTGTAAAAGCGCAGTAGAAAATCATAGAGTTTTTTTTTATTGCCTTGTTTTGTTTAGTATCCTTACAGCCATGGTAGCTTGTGTGTAGGAATCAGGCTCAGAAATTACAGTCGTCTGATGATAGCTCTTGTTTCAGTTCACTGTAAAAGCGCAGTAGAAAATCATAGAGTTTTTTTTTTATTGCCTTGTTTTGTTTAGTATCCTTACAGCCATGGTAGCTTGTGTGTAGGAATCAGGCTCAGAAATTACAGTCGTCTTATCCCTCACACACAGGGTGATATAGCAACAGCCGTCCCTGAATAAAACTCTTCAATGGTTTCAAAGCATTACGAACATGTCATGAATCCCTGAGTTACAACCTTGTTTGGAGCCACTGGGAGAGGCACATACCCATCTCACACCCACCTGGCGAGACCGGCATTCGAACCAGAGACACAAACACAAAGCAGCTCCGGGGTGGGCTTCTACCCTGATCCTCTGTCCATTCCCCGCACATCTCTCTCCCTTTCCACTAGAGGGCGCTGGAGCCCATGTTACCGCGCTCCGTGCTTGGAGACCAAGATCCAGCGACAGGCAGAAAAACCATGAGGTGTGTTCCAGATGCTGGCACTAACCCTGCCGCATCCTGGTCCAGGTACTCTGTGTGTGCCCCTACAGGTGGAAGGGACGACACCCTCCCCCGCATCTAGGCTCCAGCTCTGAGAGAGGCATTGGCCCGTGTGGAGGGTATCCTGGGAGAAGTGACTGTACAAGACCCTGCGGAGGAACGGGGGACCTTTTAGGCTGGAGAAAAAAAGATTCAGAGGTGATGGGAGCAGGCCCTGCTTTTCTGAAGAGCTTTTATTTGGATAAGGAAATAGGCTTATTTTCTGTGGCCCTAGCGGAAGAACTGGGACCTGTAAATAACATCAACAGAGAGATTTCAGCTCAACACGTGAGGACTTTGCAGCTGCGGAAGGCAGCCTGGTTTAAGCAGCAGGAGGCGGGCTGTGGAGGAAGCCCCGAGTTCACCGTCCGGCCTGCCCTTACTACCTCTTGGACTTGCACAAGTCGCCTCAGTCCTCTTATCTGTAAAATGGGGATGATGATGTCTACCTTACAGGGTTGTTGTGGAGATTCAGTAGTTTGAATAAAGTGCTCAGCATAGTGCCCCTAGCATTTTTTTTTTTTTTTTTTTTTAGAGCTCAGTTTTTTAAAAAAAATCATAGTGGCTAACCTTGAACACTTACTCTGCAAAAGGCTTGTACCATTCTCCCATTCATTTTCTCTAAGCCGCCAAACAACCTTGTGAGGTAAGGTTGCTGCCCTTATGGTACAAACGAGGCACGTGGGGTTCAGAGAGGAAGAGAGATCCTCCCAAGGCCTCAGAGCTATGAAGTCGGGAGGCTGAAGCCCTGAGCCAGCTCTGTCTGTGTTCAGAGCCGCGTCCCTGCCAGGACGCGGTGCCGCCTGCCTGTGTCAACGCGGGGTCTGCACCCAGAGGACCCCTGGGTCCGGGGGGCTGTTGGCGGGTTTATCTGTCACACACCATGACGCAGGGGCACATATGTTGTTCTGGCAAAGGCATGCGCATTTCCCAACGTCGGTCGGAGCCGTGGATGAATAATACAGGCAGAGGGATCAACAGAAGGGGCCAGAGGCGGCCAGAGCCGCATCAATCCCCCAGCCGCCAGCAGGGGCCGCAGAAGGTGCAGCTGGCGGGGCCCCGAGCAGAGCTGCCAGCCCGATCGTCGTGCCGCTGGGTTCTGCACAGCTTTCCTTCTCCATTCTTTCTCGTTTTTGACACTTGTGATTATTACCAATCCTGGTGGCGCTGACGCACGGGAGTGCAATGGTTACCATGGCATGCTTAATAGCTAGAGCAGATGTTTGGCAGGCTGACTCCGTGCGTCCCGAATGCACGCGGCGGAGGGCGTCATTGATTTGCTGAGTGCAGCGGACAGCCAGCCCGTGCCGCGCCGGGCCGGGCACCGCACCACGCGCCGTCTCCAGCACGGCGCCCGGCCTCGTCCCGAGCGGACCCTGTCGGCCCCCGGCCGGCCTCGCGTCTCATCAGCTCCCGCCTGCTCTCTCCGCTGCCGCCGCACCTTACACCTGCAGCCTCCCAGACGACTTGCTCCCGTCTGGGAGACACAGCCTCGCGCAGCTGTCCCCGCCACCCAGAGCCCCGTCCTTCGTGGTGAGGGCAGCACCCACCCGTCCCTCACTTCTCGGCTTGGATGTCACTCTCTGGTGTGTCTCCGTGAAGTCTGAGTTGGCAGGACCACTTCGTACCTACCCGTTCATAGAACTTACTGCTGTGTTGTCACTGCTCGAATAATGGTTGACCTTGCCAATAGAATGCGAGTTCAAGTGCAGGAACCATTATATTTATAAGAATAATCCTGACTTTAATTTACATGGAAAATTACCAGTAGTATGACATTTCTTGCAAAACACCTCACTACTGGTCCGAACAACAAGTGCCCACGTCCACCCTCCAAACAGGATTGTTATCTGCACACCGAGTACATTTTCCTACCCCTGAGCCTCTGTCTGTGGCACTGCTTCCATCTAGAAACTCCGTATCCTTCTCTCCTTCATCTCTACCTTTTCAAATCCTGCCCAACAATCCAGAGCCTCACAATGCCCCACAATCTGTCTTCTCTGATATACCCTCCCCAAGCATATGCGATCACTTTTCAACCATATACTGTTTCTCTAACACGCCATCCCCACCATTAACTGCACAAAACGCTGTTTGCATTTCTCTCAGGACCCTTGACCTTCCTAGATACAGCCACATGCGTGGTTATGAGCCCAGGCTTTGGCGTCAGGCCTAAGTTCACATCCTGATTCTACCACTTACCAGTTATGTACAGCTTTGGTTATATTAGATGACCTCTCCCAACTTCATTCCCCCCATTAGTGAAATAGGGATAATCACACCTACACCGTGGGGTGGCTGTGGGGATTAAATGAGATCCTGGAGAGAAAATATGTAGCTTAGTGCATGGGACACAGTAAGAACTCATTAAATAATTGGTATTATTAAGTCACTATTTATGAATTTGCCTGATGCCACTAATGAGACTGTCCTCCTTGGGGCTGAGGGCCATAATACCTCTGTATACCCTGCAGCATGGTCCAAGTTCATGGCTCTTCTCATATGCAGCTGAGTGAGGGAAGGACACTTATCACACTCTGCTGAGCTCCGGTTTCCTTGCCTGTAAATTGGGGATACAACATAACTGGGAGCATTAAATATTTGAGTGCCTTTTAAACAATAAAGTTCGAAAACGGTTTGAGCCAACTTAAAAGGGCAAGTATAAGAGGAAATGCACAGAGACAAGGCACGTCCGATTTCTGCTGCACTGTGACGACGCTGGGGCCAAGGCTAGTCTGCAGTTGTTTATTGCCCTGGAGATACAAGGGAATTTGTGTACACCCCACCCAGGAGTTCTGACCCAGAAAAGGAAAAGGTAGAGAAGGGAGGGAAGTGTGTGTGTGTGTGTGTGTGTGTGTGTGTGTGTGTGTGTGTGTGTGTGTGTGTGTGTGTGTGTGTGTGTGTGTGTGTGTGTGTGTGTGTGTGTTTGGGGTGGGAGGGGCAGGTAGAAAGGGTTTTCCAGAAACAGAACCACTGAAAATTTGCCTGGAGAAAAAAGGAGCTGCTTTTGATTTTGACCTTATTTTTCAATAGTCACAAATGAGAGTAAAGAAACTGCCAGTGTTGTGATTGTGACTAAGATATCAGATTACTAAAGAGAAGTAAGAACAAATGGCTTGCTGTAAAATATTGACAAGAGTGAGCATTTGTGGAGGTCACAGAGCTGAACCCCAGCTGGCTGGAAATGGTGAGACTGAGGGATTCCCATCACTTTAGTTTATATTTAAGTGTCTGTAGACTTTCCCCCATCTTGGTGAAAATTCTGTGATTTTTAAAAACTGCATTTCAAAAGAAACATAACGGTGGCTCATATTTCTCAAATTCTGAAGTGGATTTCTTACATCACATTTTCAACAGTTACAATTTGCACCTTTCTCGGAAAGTTACAGGGGCACACAACCCCTTCCCACCAGCCTAGTGCTCCCTCAAAGCTGTGCTTATGTCTATGAACCACAGGTATGTTCTAGCACACATGGGCTACAGTCACCTGGTTTCCACTCCCTCACTTGTTACCACATGGGTGCTGTGAATGAAGCCTCTGGGTTACTCGTATATGCAGGACTTCTCTAGTTCCAGCATTAGTGACAGCCCCACACAGCTTTGCTGTTTGGAGAGCTGGATTCTAAATCCAGATTTGTCAGTCATTTGTGACACTGGAATGTCTTTATTCTGGTCCTCAGGCTTCTCATCAGGAGAATACTGGGGCTGCATGCCATCATTTTCTGTGTATACAGGTGGTAGTTCTTTAGCTGTTAATATGGTGAATTGCACTGATTGTTTTTGATTGTTGAACCAGACTTGCAGTCCCAGGATAGACCTCACTTGGTATTATTTATGTATTGTTGGACTTGACTTGCTAGTATTTTATTAAGGATTTTTGAGTCTTTATTCTTGAGGGATGTTGGTGTGTAGATTTCTTTGTAATGTCCTGGGTTTTGGTATCTGGCTAAAATATGATACTCGGCTCCTTCCTCTTCTCTATTCCGGAAGAGTTTGTTAGAATTGGTATGGTTTCTTCCTTAAATGTTTAGTAGGATTTGCCAGTAGATT
>NW_007750707.1:9627-9841 GCF_000696425.1 Galeopterus variegatus | reverse complement strand
CAATGCCTGTTCCGTTCCACCTGTTCACACTTTTTACTTAATATTTCTGAATGATACCGGTCTAAAGTTTTTCTTTTTATGTGTTCTGTTTGCCAGCTTTGCGAGCTACTATTATGCTGACTTTACAAAAAGTATAGAGAAGTTTTACACTTTTATCTATTCTCTGGGATAGTTTAGATAGCATTAGAATGGTTTTTTTCTTTGAAGGCTAGCT
>NW_007750707.1:0-4462 GCF_000696425.1 Galeopterus variegatus | reverse complement strand
CAGCCTACCTGGGTTACGGGCCATTTGTTTGGCTCTAATGCCCCGATCTCACCATAACGTCCCATGTCACTAGCTTTGAGCTTGTCTGTTGTCTCAGTGTGGGTTTCCTGAAAGCACGTTCTGAGACAAGATTTGGGTACAGAGATTACTTGGGAGGTGACCCCAAGTGCAGTGTGAGGTAATGGGGGATTGTGACAGGGAAGAAAGGAAAGACGGAATGCACGAGGCAGTGAGAGGGGTTTTGCTGCAGGCAGTGTCACTCGGTCCCTCTGGGCACCTTCTGGAGCACTGTGCACATTCTCCCCAGAAGGACTAGGAAGCTGGGCCAGAGAATGCCCCAGGCAGAGATGCAGGAAGGGCGGTGTGGACGGTGCCTGTGGGGACCTCGGCTGGGCCGCCCAGCCTTTGCCATCAGACTCAAAGTCCTGGGTCAGGCCTGTCCCCAGCTCTCCTCTCAGGACCCTGCTGTGGGCTTGGTCCGAACTTATAAAAAGGAAAAAGAAAAAGAAAGAATGAATGACTGAGGAGCGAGTGGACTCTCCCCATGGCTTCTCGTGTGAGGAGGGTCCCCAGAGAAGGTCAGGGCTGAAGGACGGGCCCAGGCCCCGATCTGGCTCTCTTGTGCTGCAGTCGGAGGGGAAGCCCAGGGCTGAGGGGCAGAGCACAGCCGCTTGAGGGACGGTGAGGAAGGGACGTGAGGTTTCCACGGGGGTGTCGGGGCCTGAGCCCCCTCAGGCAGAGGCCATGACAAAGTGGCCGTGGCTCCTTAGGTTGCAGAGAAACAGCGTCACGTGGGCTGTCCTGGCCCAGGTGGATGACTCTCCTCCTCACCTCTTGGCAGGTGTGCTGGGGGAGGTGGCTGCTGTGAAGTGTGCAGGGAGGACAGTCAGGGTGCAGTGTCACATGGAACTGTCCCCGCTCCTGGGTATATGTATCGCTATGGTACCACTCCTGCGTGTGTGGGGAGGTCACAGGAGACTCCACTAGACATCTTGACTGCACAGCAGGGAATACTGGAATATGTTTAGCATGTGTTTGGGAGATGGGGAGGTGGGGAGGCCAGTGCGGGACAGCTTGAGGGCCACACCCCCTTCTGCTTCCTCCTGTGTGACCTGGGGCAAGTGGATGTACTTCTCTGAGCTTCGCTCCTCATCTGTAGTCACGCCACCTCTCAGGGTCTCCATGAGAAGTAAGCGAATTAATGCATGTGAAACGCTTGGCCAGAGTCTGGACCTCAGGGAGCCTCTGTGACAGCTGTCACCCTTGTGGTTTACAAAGAACCTCATATGCAGGAGGAGATATGATTTAATTTACACCTCCCAGTGGCAACGGGGCAATCATGATTGTCCCTGTGACTAACAGTGAGGGTTCAGGTAGGAAAGTAGAAAACATTCTAGGTGTTTCAAACAGAGGGACTTAATAAGAGTATTTGTTACACTGGTGATGAAATCCTGAGAAACCCAACAGGGAACCGTGAGTCCTCCAAGTTCAAGTTCAAGTCCTCTGAGAAGTGGATGTTGACCCGCAGGTGATGTGCTGGGGACAAGCCTGTGAAAACAGGAGTGGACAGGGAGATACCTCAGAGCACGAGCAGGTCTGACCCTGAGAAGGGGACGGGGACCCTGTGAAGCAGTGACGCTGTAGGTGTGGGAGCAGACAGAGCTGGCCTTGCGAAGGTCTCCTCAGAGGTGACCGGGCTGCAAAGGCAGGGGCCACACCTTGTGATGCATTCCAGCAAAATGTAGGTACCTGCTACCAAAGGCCTAGAAACTTCCTTCCCATGGTCGTTTCCCACCTTCCTTGCACCTCTGCCCTCCCTGTCCGTCCCTCCATTCTTAGGTGGGGTGGGTGGGGGCACATCCCTCTGTGAGAGAAGGCCTGGGGGCCGCTGTCCCTGCAGCTTTGCTCTCCTGCTGGAACGTCGCTGCTGGAGCGCGCTCTGGGGCAGCCGAGACCCGCAAGCCCCTCGTGTCTCAGCGTGTCTGTTCCATCCCCGGCCCTGTGCCCAGACCTGTCTAACGAGGGCACCTCTGGTACATGTGGGTGATGTCATCTCTCCTCCCCACTGCAAGACACTCCCCGCCACACACACGCCACCCACTCAGCTTGCTGCAAACCACCTGGGAGTGGGAGTGACGGGGTCCCGCTTGCACCCCTCTGGCTTTGGGGTGGCTGCTTTAGCTCTGAGTGCACACACGTTCCTCTGCACAGCAGCTGGGAGGTTCGAACTCATGCCTGGTGCTGGGGTCGCCACTGCCAAGTCCAGCCCACCTGACGTCTCCCTGACTTCAGGCGCATGAACTAGCAGCATCTCCATCGCCGCCCTCTCCCAGCAACGTGTCCCCCAAACGCCGACGCGGTGGGCGGTGCCCGGTCGGGGGCTTCTGCTGTTCTGTGCTTGTTGGCCACTTACTCGTCTTTCATCCCCTCGGGCCGTGAGCTGTAGCAGGAACCACAGAAAGATGGGATGCGAATGTGTGGATGGGAGAAAACGTGGAGAGAATGTCGTTTCATAAGATTTTGAAGTGTATCCTCCCTCGAGATCAGTTTTTGCAAAAGTCACGCTCGTTTGCTCTCTGTGGAGGGGCCACATGCTCCAGCTCTTGGGGCCCCGGGACCTTCGCACCAGCACCTCCGGCGTGGAATGTCTCAGTGGACTCTTGCAGTGAGGACTGGCAGGCGCTTGCTGGCGCCCCTGCTGTGCCCATGAGGAAACTGATCCCGGGCACGGGCGGGTGGAGGTCCAGCCCCGTCCTCTGTAAGTCCAGAGTCTCCGCGGCACAGCCTCCTCCCTTCTGCCCCTTCCTCCTGTGCGGACGGGTGCGGGGCCCTGCAGGGGCACGCATCCACGCAGTCCACGGAAGCAGGACAACGGCATTTGTGCACAAGAGGGAGATTTTTATTCTCTTTTGGGCATTATAAAAACAGCTTGCACGTTCCAAAAACAACACTGTCAGTGATGCCCAGGGCTTTTTGTCTTAAAGAAAAACAAACAACAAACAAATAAAACATTGTTGACACGTTGTTGAGACCCAAACAATCTTCTTCCCGCCCCGCCTGTCACCAGGGTCACCTTCAGCCTTACTGTATGAAATGGGCTTACTTCCCGACGTCTCTAACGAGGAGCCAAGCCAACCTGCATGTCTGTCTTTGTACGTGTTTTTTTTTTCCTTTTATTAAAAGTGTTGTTTCATTTTTAATTGACACATAATAATTGCATATTTATGATGAAGACAATGGGGCCATTCCCAGCTCTAGGACTGCTCTGGGAACGGGCCTGCAGGGCTGGCAAGGAGCGAGCCATTGTGGGTTCCGGGCAGCTCAGGCCGGTCTGTGCAAAGAACCTGCCCACGACAGCGTGAATGGGCTGAGCCGGTGCCAGCTCAGCCCTGTCATCCCACTGTTAATAACCACAACGATCGGGTGCCCACACACCCGGGCATCTTCCAGCACCTGGTACCTGTTGAGTTTAGATCACTTCTTGCCAAACCCATACAGGATGAGGCACAAGGAGAGGTGCTGCGGTTGAGGTGGTTTCCTAACACAGTGAGCATCTGGGCGGAGGTGTCAGCGTGCACACCTGCCCACAGTGCAGCCTGCGGGGGGTGAGTTACACAGGCCAGGTGCTTAGGCAGTTTCTTTAAACTCTGTACATGGTAAA
The DNA here is from genome assembly GCF_000696425.1 of Galeopterus variegatus. Taxonomy (NCBI): domain Eukaryota; kingdom Metazoa; phylum Chordata; class Mammalia; order Dermoptera; family Cynocephalidae; genus Galeopterus; species Galeopterus variegatus. The sequence continues at coordinate 801 of NW_007750707.1, read as the reverse complement.
GATGAGACAGGACAGTGCTGCTGTATGTACACACACACACATGCATACAGGCGTGCACACGCCCACACACACACACACACACACACTCAGGTGTACACACACGCCCATGCACATGCATGCATGTTCACACCCATAGCCATACACTTGTCTCACATGCATACAGGCATGCACACGCCCCCCCACACAATACACTCAGGTGTACACACACGCCCATGCACATGCGTGCATGTTCACACCCATAGAAATACACTTGCCTCACATGCATACGCACACACATGCACACACTTGCACATATATACATGCTCACACCAGTACACACATGCCTCCACTCTCCTCCTCAGAGGTGTCCCAGGTTTCCTGTGCACTAGGCAAAGGCTTCTCTGTAGGTGATTTGACCATGGCCCTTGGCTGGGGGTTAAGGCCATGCTCCATGGGTGGGGAAGCCCCACCTCTTCGATGGCTGGTGGAAGCAAGCAGGATGTGGGATGACACAGCTGTGTGCAATCAACCAGCACCTTCCCTGTCTGGCACTGAGGCCTCTGGAGTCCTGGGGACCCTGTCGTGCTTGCCTGCGTGAGCAAGGCCACCCTTGACACCTCCCACCTGTCCTGGGAATGGCAGCCTCTGGCCCCCAGAATGCCTGTTCACAGACTCTGTGGAGATGTGTCACCCATGGAAATACGTCTGAGTTCCTGATCCAGCTTCCAGAAGGGCCTTTGCCTGAGGGAGGCAGTGCCTGGGTCCCAGGAAGGTCCCTCTGTCCCCCAGCACCTCTTCAGTGGCCTGCAGATGGACCCAGGT
>NW_007750706.1:8084-9843 GCF_000696425.1 Galeopterus variegatus | reverse complement strand
GGGGAAATTTATTGCATTAAATGCGTACCTCAGAAAAATGGAAAGATGGCAAGTGAACAACATAACACTTCACCTGAAAGAACTAGAAAATCAAGAACAATCCAAACCTAAAGTTAGCAGACGGAAAGAAATCATCAAGATCAGAGCAGAACTTAAAGAAATTGAAACCCAAAAAACAATACAGAAGATCAAAGAATCAAAAAGTTGGTTTTCTGAAAAGATAAATAAAATTGACAAACCACACGGCTAACAAAAAAAAGAAAAGGGAAGATTCAAATAACAAAAATTAGAAATGAAAAAGGTGATATTACAGCTGACTCAACTGAAATACAAGGAATCATCCGAGACTACTATAAACAACTATATGCCAACAAGTTCAAAAATCTGGAGGAAATGGATAAATTTCTGGACTCACACAAGATCCCAAAACTAAGCCATGAAGATGTAGAAAACCTGAAGAGACCAATAACAATTAAGGAGATTGAAGCTGTTATCAGAAAGCTCCCAACAAAGAAAAGCCNCATCTGACAGAGCAGATGCCAGAATCTAGGACTGTCTCAATCCTTGGGCAGGGGGCTTTGCATTGCATGATTATGAAAGTATTGGCTTCTAATCAGGATAACAGAAACATGGTAGTACAGAACATAAATTGCAGTTTTATTCCAGTAACTTAGTTTTCACAGTCCCTCCCTAGCTATCCTCGGAGGACTGGGTTTTCAAGCCTTGTGATTGCAACTTTGCGACATAAAAGCCACAAGATTCATATCAGTGTTCATGCAACCCTGGTTTGATGGGGAGATTTGGGTCTAAACCTGGGTTTGATCAAAAGTGATGCTCTCAACTTTGAGCCTTAACTGATTTCCATGGAGCTTTGCAAAAATTAACTCTTTTTCTGGGACAACCCAAGGTTAGTATTGGACAAAATAACACTCACCTCTCAGTGAAATGAATATGTTTTCAGACAAAAATACTTGAGAGAATATGTCACCAGCAAAATTGCAATGAAGGGAAAACTAAAGGCTCTTATCACAAAAGAACAAAAATTATTCTAGATAGAAGTTGAGAGTGCAGAAAGGAATAAAGAGAAATTTAAAAAGTAAAAACCTATGAAACTATAATTAATACTTACAATAAAATAATAACAATAATATCCTGTGGGATTTTAAATATACATAAAATTAAAATATGAAACCCAAAGCAAGAAACTCAAGGTCAAGGTGCAATTATAATGAGAAGTTTCTTTAGAAACATAGACCTATAAATTGACAGAAAGTCACAAAAGTCTTAATTTAAGAGTTTTAAATTAATCAAGGTTGTATGTTGTAATCTCTAGCCTTATAACTAAAGAAAAATAAGGTATGACTAACAAGGAAATAAATGCAAAACTAGATAAATAAAGTAATTCAAAAAATTACAAGAAAGGAAAGAAAAGGAATATAAAATAGTAGAGATGAATAAACAATAGAAAGTAAGCAAATAAATATTACCTTTTGTGTAAATGACACAGTTTCAATTAAAAAAATGAAAATTGCCAGAATGTATGAAACAAAACCCAACTGTTCACTTATTATAAAAGACATACATGAAAAAGTGGGTGAGAAGGATTCAAATATTTTGAAAGTAAAAAGATAGAAAACACCAATCAAAAGGAATTTGGGATAGCTTTACAAATACCAACTGCATTAGACTATAAGGTAAAAGTCACTGTAAGAGATAAAAAGGAATTTGTAATGATAAAATGGTCAATTTATCATTAAGA
>NW_007750706.1:5469-6230 GCF_000696425.1 Galeopterus variegatus | reverse complement strand
ACTTTGCATCATAAAAAAGTATATTGTTCAGTATTTAAAAAGCATTCAATGCATTTCACCATATCAACAAAATAAATAGAAATATGATTATATTATTAGATAAAAAATTAATAAAATTGAAATCTTTTTCTAATTAAAAAAACTATTAGCAGACAGGACTAGAAAGAAAATTTCTTAATTCGTTAAATGGTATACACAAGTAACCTAGAGAAAACATCTTACTTGATCACAAAATATTAAAAGAAGAAGGATATGATACTATTACTTCTAGATAGCATTGTCCTAGAGGCCCTAGAAGTTCATTAAGTTAAGAAAAAAAGTTTTGAGGATTGGAGATGAAACATAAAATTTTCAAGATGATAGTATAACTAAAATATCCAAAAAAGTTTATAATTAAATTATTCAAACCACTGGACACAAATCAATTGTATTACTCCATATCAATGAAAGTGTTAGAAAGTAACGCTTATAAAAATGCAAAATTTGCAACATCAAAAAAAGGCAAATATTTGAGAATAATGTTAATAAGGAATATGCAAGAATTCTACACAGAAAATTATTAAATATTGAAATCAATTAAGAGACGAATGGATTAAAATGACATATTCATAGATGATTCAATATTTAAAAAGTAAATGTTTTCTAAATCAATCTACAGATTCAATACAATCAATCAAAAATCCCAGCATGTTTTAGTGCAAATCACAAACCTGAGTGTAAAATAATCCCCCAAATCCAAAGGAATAAAAATAGTTAAGATA
>NW_007750706.1:3123-3967 GCF_000696425.1 Galeopterus variegatus | reverse complement strand
AAAAAAAAAAAAAGAGTACATGATTTGAAAAAGAAGGAAACTGTAGAAGAACCCAGATTTTGGAACCACTTTTTATAGAGAGTAAAAGAGAGCTAAGAATATGAGAAGTTCAGATTTTTTCATACCTTTGGATATGAAGAAGAGAACTGGATATCAGTGACCAACAAAGGCATAGTAAATGCTCTCCAACAACACAAACTTTTATTTATGAGCCTGATGGTTAAACCATAGGATTATGAGATTACTGGAAGTAGATTACCAAAGACAGAAGCAAGTCATTGTTACATCTGAAGAGTAAATGGCTGAGAAATTTCCAAAACTGATTAGAAGTCTCAAACCAAAGTTTAAAGCAAATCTACAAAGAGAAGAAAAAACATAAAGAAAACCTCAATTATGCATATTTCAATAAAACTGCTAAAAAAACAAAGAGTAACAAAAAGAAAATCATGAATGCAGACACAGGCTGAAGAGAGATTAAACTGAAGAGAGCAACAATATGTTTTTGAGAGCATACCTCAAAAGAAACAATGGATGTCAAGTAATAATGGAATGATACATTCAAAGTACAAGAAGAGAATGACTACCAGCTCTACATTCTGGAGCCAGGAACATATTCTTCAGCAATGAAGGTGAATGCCATGAAGACAAAGGTGACTACCCAAGCACCACGCCAGCACATGCATGAAACCAGCTAGAGTATGCTCATCAGGAAATATTGCAGAGATAGACCCAGTACAGTGTTGTGGTCCTCATTGCCCTAGCACACTGAGAGGGAACACACAGCATCTGACAGAGCAGATGCCAGAATCTAGGACTGTCTCAATCCTTGGGCAGGGGGCTTTGC
>NW_007750706.1:0-1228 GCF_000696425.1 Galeopterus variegatus | reverse complement strand
AAGTCACTGTAAGAGATAAAAAGGAATTTGTAATGATAAAATGGTCAATTTATCATTAAGAAATACCAATTCTTAATGTCTATGCACCTAATGGTATGACCTGAAAAGTTATAAATCAAGAATTAAGGACCTAAAAATTATAAATAACATATCCTCATTTACAATGGGAGATTTTACCATATCTCTCTCCTTAATGGATTAAACAACAGCAACCAAAAACTCAGTAAACTTGTAAAAGATTTGGACAATACAATTAACATTATGAATGGACTGGTCTTTAAACACTGAACTCAACACCTGGAGAACACACATTTTTTTTTCTTTTTGATTCAGATAGAATGTTTATAAAAATTGATCTTACGTTAGACCCAAAAGAAAGTCACTGAATTTCCAAGTAGGGACATCAATTAGAGTAATTTATCTGCCTGCAGTGGAATTAAGCTAGTAGTCAATTTAAAACAACAAAAAAAGATAATTTTAAAAAGTCTGGAAATTAGGCAACTGATGTATCAAGATGAAAGTACATTTGAAATTAGAAAATACATTGAAATTGATTTACAATGAAATATAGTATACAAAAACATGCAAGATGCAGCAATAACTGTGCTTGGAGGAATATATATAACATATATTAAAAAGAGCTATAATCTTAAGTGAGTGACCTAAAATTCACTTTTTAGGGTTTATAAATAGAAAGGTGACATTTGTAAAGAAAACAGAAGAATAAAATAAGAGCAGAAATTATTGACATAAAACAAACAAACATACAGTACAGAGAAACATGAAACCTAGAGTTAAGACTTTGAGCAGACCAAGAAAACAGATAAATCCTTGGGAATACTAATTGAAAAAGAAGAGGAAGAAGGCAGAGAAGGCATACATTATCAAAATCAGGAATGAAAATGGGAATAAGCACATACACACTACAGACACAGACAGCTTAAGCAGTAAATTCTACTAAATAAAACTGGGATCAAGTGACCTCAACATATATAAAATCTTGCATATAAAGAGAAGGGACACTTTGTTGATTGCTTTATGAGGCCAACATAATCTTGACATCAAAACTGGACATGAATTTCAGCAAACAATAAATCACAGACCAATGTCCTCCTGAGCATAGATGCAAATATCTTTACAAAATATTAGCAAACTGAATCTTCTGTCACTTTGCATCATAAAAAAGTATATTGTTCAGTATTTAAAAAGCATTCAATGCATTTCACCA
>NW_007750705.1:6426-9843 GCF_000696425.1 Galeopterus variegatus | reverse complement strand
GCACTTATTTGATCTCTCCAGCTATATTTTCCATGTGTATTAAATATAATAAATATTATTACGGAGTTGAGATTGCTACTTTATATATTCACTTAGTAATATAAGTATCTTTTTTCTACATTGTTTATATGTTCAAGGCAAGTGTGCTGTTAATTTCACTTGGCGCATTTCCTAGGTTACCTTGACCAGTAAAAAGGTGTTACAAGTTTTAAAAAAATAGAAAAGAAAAGAAAGGTCAGGGACTTAAATTTTGTCTCTTTTGCTAATTACTTACTAGGTATACATCCATGTACAAGTTATTGACAGTCATGAGCTTCCGTTTTCGTCATCCTTATAATGAGAAGAATTAAATCTACTTGTCTAAAAATGTTGTGGATATTAAATTAGGCCCTTCCAGTAAATACCTAGTGCACAGCAGGTACTCGATAAGAAAAAACAAACCAACAAAAACAAACCCACCCCCTCCTTCTATATGAAATGCCTCATGGTTTTGTATAATTGTTTTTATGTGTGAGTTTTGATTTTCAGTGGTTTTTTTCATCTTCAGCATTATTAAAATATGTTTACATGGTAAAGCATTATAAGCTGAGTCAATTTTGTACTTTCACCCTGCCTAATATAAATAATTGACTGTGTTGATTTCTAGTCCTTGTCTCTACAAGAAAAGTATGTCACCAATTTCAACAAGGAATATTCTAACTGGCAAAATTAGTTTATTTTTAATTCCAAAAATAACAATTTGTCTGTTAGAACTTTAAGAGAGAAAGGACGTTGTGAAATTGAAGTAAATCGGGATAAAATAATACTAAAGCTAACAGTTATATAGCATGTGCTGTGTGCTAGGCATTATTATAAAAGTGCTACACATACTAATTTAGTCATCATAGCAAATATATAAATAGCATGCTTGAGCTAAAAGTTTGACAGTCCAAGTAAGACAGGAACTGTACAGAGAATATTTTACTTATACATATACATAATTTTTGAATATAAATACTAAGATATATAATGCTCCACAAATTTTCATTTTTACTTAATATGTCACACATATCAGTTCTTATCACATATAGATCTAGTTTATGTTCAGTAAAGTATTACTACATTCTATAAAAAAATAAAATACATTATTAGCCAGTCTTCCATTGATGGGCATTTAGGTTGTTTCCAATTTTCTTCTATACGAAAATGTTCCCAGAAGCATTGCCCAAGTAACCTATTTTTTCCTTGGAATAAAATTCTAAAACATGAAATTTTTGAAAAAAGTATTTGCTCAGTTGCTATTTTTTTTAACTGTTGTATCTCATCCAGTCTTTCTAAAATTTGTACTTATTTCCTTTCCATTTAAAAATGAATAAGATTATCTGTCTTACCATTGTTAAAATGCGGAATTATTAATCACCAATACAAGTTTCTCCTGACTGTTTGTTCTCTCCTTCTTCAACAGTAATAGAATTTGAGTTAAGTAAATGATGTCCTGATTAAATACTACATGACTCAGTCCATTGTGGAGCTAGGTGCAGTCATCCGATCCCAAGTTCTGGCCAAAGGATGTTAGTAGTTCTGGGGATCTTCCTGAAAGGAAAGCTGGGACATATGCCCCTCTTCATCCTCTTCTCTGGAATGCTTCCCTGGATTCTGAGCTATTCCTTACAAATTGGAGCATAGTGAGCTAGAATTAGCCAGAGCCCAAGGTGCTCTCACTGAGTAGAACTACTGCGCCAGTCCTGGACTGCGTACTTTTTGGGTATTTATGGAGAAGGGAAAATTTTTTAAAGTTTTAATTTTACTTAAGTCTCTATTGATCCTGTATTCTTCTGTTACCAAACCAAATCTTGAGAAATTTACAACTTCTATAAAATCTTGCCAACATGAATTGTTTGGTTTTATTTTGTTTTGTTTCTTTTTAAACATTTTATTTTATTTTGTCGATATACAATGTGGTTGATTATTGTGGCCAATTACCAAAACCTCCCTTCCAACAATGTCCTTTCTGTTCACTTGTTGAATCAATTTCAAGGAGTTGCAATTATTACTGCCAACATGAATTGTAAGGATAGAATCTTGTTATTTTACTTTGTATTTACTAAATGTTGGTGATTTTAAAAACATTTTCATATGTTTTTAGGCCATCTTTATCTCAAATGTCAATTATTGGTTCCTATATTTTGTCTATATTTGTCATCGTTTGTGTTCTCATTGATTTTTAAGAATTCTTTATATTTCAAGGATATTAACGCTTTAACTCATTATAGTGAATATTTTTCCAAATTTTCCATGTGTCTTTTTACTTGTTTATAATTGTGTTAAATTTTTTCATTTTAAGTAGGCTAATGTTGTTTTTCTTTTCTCTTTTAAAATTTCTAGGTTTGATATTTGGATAGTCTTTGAATAGCAGGCTATGGCTGAGTAGAAAATGGTGAGAATCAAAAGTCTATAAGATCTATTTTTTCTTTTGTTTGTTTGGTTTTTTTCTTCTTTTTCTGTCAGGCTTCTATTTTAGATCTCCCTATGTTAAGATATTTTAGCTTTGCTGGCAAGGCTGAGGACTCTAAGCAGTATAAAAATCTCTCTTTTATATAAAAAGTTCTGTGCTTCATCCAATATTATGCTTCATTTTCTATTCTGCATCATGTAGAGAATATCACAAGTGCGCACAATTTATTAACCGTATCCTCAAAGTTCTCCCTATGTTTGGTCCAGCAGTGAATATTATTAAGTGACAGAAAAACAGTAACAAAAAAGACACAGAAGAGTTAAAAAGTCTCATCTAATATCTCGTAACCAAATCAAGATTATTCTATTTGCTTTTGGAGAGGGGTTCCTTACCTATATTATTTGGAAGTCCTAGATGGGCTTAAGAAGTCTCCTAAAAATTGTATGATATGTTGTGCTGTGTCCATGTGCAGGGATGAGTAGAGAACTTTGGGACAAGGTCCATGGCTTTCAACTGATCTTCAAAAGAATGTGACATTCTGAGAAGTTCTGTACAAGATATTTGAGGAGACATAAATTTTAGGAAGTAGAATTTAAATTTTATTCAATTGTTTTGCAAACAATATGCTATACTATTGGTTTTGAAGAATGTAAAAGCTTTGCTGTGCATCCACACGTATTCCGCAAAATCTTTCTTCAGTAAGCGTGGAATGAGCTAATTCTTGTCAGGATTTAAAAGTGAGAATCATGTGTTTAGTTGCCCACAACATCAAACCTGATTGTTGACTATAACACCTTTCAAAGTTCTGATCATTGAAAAAAAGCAAGTGTCTATCTTGTCCTTTCAGGCTGCAGCCTGCTATAACAAAATATGTTAAACTGGGTAACTTCTAAACAAAAAAAAAAATTATTTATTTTTTTACAAAGTTCTACAAGCTAGGATTTTCAAGAACAAGGTGCAAGCAGATTTGGTTTTTGGTAGGG
>NW_007750705.1:0-1288 GCF_000696425.1 Galeopterus variegatus | reverse complement strand
GGACCTGATCACACCTCTCAGCATTGGACAGATCATCTAGGCAACAAATCAACAGAGTACCCATTGCTCTTTCAAAGGAGAGAAGAAATCTAGGGTAATTAGAGGGGGAAGTGGGGAGGGAGAGGAGGATGGGGAGAGATTGGACAAGGGGCATAAAGAGTAATTATGATTTGTAACAATATGTATGCTAGTAATATTGATTTGATCAACATATCTCAGTGTTGAACCACAAAAATATGTATAATCAATTTTGATTCAATAAATAAAATAAATTATTTTTTTAAAAAAGAAGAGTATTCTCTGGGCATTTGAAAATTCAGAAAGATTTTAATAATTTTAACTGTGAGTACATAGTGGTTTATTTTAATATTCTATTTATATATTTGAAATTTCTGATAATAAAAGTTAAAAACAAAAAGCTATATGTCTTCCTAGATACACACAAAAAGGTGTATAGATAGATGATTAGATACAAAAGATATAAAGATATATGCAAATATATAATGCACATATACAAGTATAAACATATATACACAATATATATACAGAAATATATACAAATATACACATATATACACAAATAGATACATATATATATTTACATACATATACACATGCATAAGCATACACACATATACAAAAATTACAATTTAGTTCTTGGAAGTTTTCACAAGTCCTTGCTCTGCAAGGATAGAAAGACAAATCAAGGAGAACTCTCAGATTAGATTTGAACTACAGAACTCTTGCATCTTTTAGAAGTTTCATAGCAATATTATGGGTTATTTACAAGTTAAAACCAATTAACTGAGAGTAGCACTTTATTCTATTTATTTATTATAGCAAATACCTGAAAAACATCATATGAAACTTCTCAAATATAGCTTGACATCTATCTCACTAATTTGTTACTTCAATTTATATGCCTACAAACTTAAGCCAAACACTATTCTTATTCCAATAGCTATGATCAAAATTTAAAATAAGAACAAATATATGTGCATTTATTATTAACAGTGTATTTTGATGTTCTTGTTCTTTTTCAAGAAGAAAAATTAGGTATCCTTCCTCGTCCCTCAAGAAATATCCAGTCTCTGAAACTTATTTTTTTGTATGTGTCATATATAAATATAGTTCTATCATATGTATTATCATAAAATTTATCTACCCTAATAAGAACATGACTTTTCAAAGATTAAGTGTAAGTTTTTTCAAGTACTTAAAACTGTTTCCAATTAGTTCTCAACATCTACAAACTTGCTTCCCTGAATTCACAATTTGAGCTATATGC
>NW_007750704.1:8367-9843 GCF_000696425.1 Galeopterus variegatus | reverse complement strand
CTGTGGTGTCAACAGGCTCACGAGCGCGTGCACAAGTCACCTGTGCAAGTGCATGTGCATTGTCAGCGCGCATGTGCGGACACACACACCGTACACATCCAAATCAAAGTCCGCCATCTCACAAGGTCAGTTTTCCCAGGCTTGGCCCTCCATGTAGAAAAACTCTTAAAGGGATTGTGTATACTCACTGTGTCCAATCCTCTTCTCTCCTGGTCTCTCTGGGACCCGCTCTCCTCACACTCGGAGCCTCGCTCTCCAGGGACCTGCTGTGCTGCACGTCCCCGTCATCCCTCCTGTCTGCAGCTCTTCCCTCGGCTCCCAGCCTCCACCCTTGCTGGCTGCTCCCTCTGTCTCCTGTGCTGCTGCTTCTCTTTCCCGAGTCTCAGGCCCCATCCTTGGTCCTCTTCTGTGTCCTCTCTGTCCTCACCGTCTTGTCATTCTCACCCAGTCTGGTGACATGAAACACCTTCTCTGTGACGATGACTCTCGAATGTGTAGCTCCTAATCCTCATGCCCACATCCGATCTCCAGGTTTCTCTTCCCGAACCTTCTCCACTCAGTTTTCCTCATTCCAGTCGGTGCAGCCCCATCCTTCCATTCAGTCAGGACAAACTCTTGGACTGGTCACTGAGCCCTGCCTTTCACTCACACTGCACAGCCAGTTCCTAGGGGAGTCCTGTGGCTTCTACTTTCCACGTGCTTCCAGCATCCACACGTCTGCCCAGGGTCCTGCATCTCCACGCTGACCTGAGCCACCGTGTCTCTAGTCTCAGCCACGGGAACAGCCTCCGTGGCTCCCCCTGCTCCCACCCTTGCCTCTGCGGAGCTGTCCCTACACAGCAGCAGAGCGACCCTTGTGAAGTGGCAGATCCCGTCACTTCTCTGCTCAAAACCTTCCACTGCAGCCATTTTACCGAGAAAAAAAGCTACATCCTTCCAGTGGCCTAAAGACATCTGCCCTCTGGTGCCCTCAACCCCAGCTCTGTGACAGATTCTCTGGCTCTCACCCCGCGGGCCTCACAAACGTCCTTGATGTTCTGTCAGACACCCCAGGCCTGGAAGGTTCCCTCTGTGCAGAAGTTCTCCCGTCAGATGCCCTGAGGGCTCCCTCTTTCCCTTCCTCACCTGAACCACCCGACACCCTACCTCGAGCTGCACCCCACGCTGTCCCAGCATCGCTCCCTTTCCTCTGATCTACATTTGCCAACCGGAGCACCTTCTATGGCCCTGCGCAGTGACTTGTGTGTTACGTTTTCTGTTTAGTGCCCGCCTCCTCCCACCACAGTATAAGCCTCTTAAGGACAGAGAGGTTTTCCTGCTTCATTCACTGCTGGACCCCAAGTACCACAACTGTGCCTGGCACACATTTGACACGTCAGGAATCCACATTGTCAAAAGTGCCCCAGCTGTGGTGTGCACTCAGTAAATGGTAGCTATTGAGTGTTGTGTCCTTTTCTCTCCAAGAGACCTGAAGAC
>NW_007750704.1:0-7632 GCF_000696425.1 Galeopterus variegatus | reverse complement strand
AGTGTTGTGTCCTTTTCTCTCCAAGAGACCTGAAGACATCTCTCTCCAAGATTTCCAAGAAAAGCCTCTCCCCAGAGAACCTAGTGACCGTGTCATTTATCACAATCACCTTGACTTCCTCCCCTCCCAGAAACATTTTATGCTTCCCAGTTGCTTCGGGATTAAAGTCCAGATTCCTCAAGAAGGTGTGTCCTTCCAGGCATCTGGCTCCATCCCTCCGTGCCCACAGCTCACCTCCCTTCCAGCCTCTCCCTCACCCTGACCTCCAGCTCCCCCATCCACTGGGACAGGCGGGCATGGAGAGCACGTGGGGCTTTTCCTGCTGGGAAAGAACCACCGGAGGAGGCATGGAGGGCCCAGCGTGAGAAATTAGGGAGCAAAGAAAGGCTGGCTGAGGAGCCAGGAGAGGGACATGGGGGAGGTAAGGAGAGACTAAGCCCCAGCACCACAGCCAGTGCCCTGCAGAGGACACAGCAGTCATTTTTGAGTCAGAAAATGCTGCTTCTCATCTCAGTTCTGCAAATGTGTGATCTCGGAGAGAGAACCCACCCCGTGCCCAGCGCCCACCTCGCCTTCAGACCCCCGTCCTCCCACTGCGCATGGGGGGCGAGACTGCACCAGAGCTTTGCAAGGAACGACTCAAGGAGTGGAGGCCTCCAGGGCTCCAACAGCACCAATTATTTCCCTTCAAGTAACACGTGTCTCACTGCTTGAGGGACCCCTTTCCATGGAAGGTTCTACGTATAAAAAGATTTTTGGTCAAAAAAAAAAAATTGGCAAGGACCGGCGTCATTTGGAGGGTCCTTCTCCTTTAAGTGGCTGTGATTTGTTGACGGGGACATCCTCACCCTGTTTTTCCCTCTGCGGGGACACCGCTCCCACCCCACCCTCTCTAAGTCCCCTCCTAAGAATCAGTCTCCTTCTGCCCAGTGTCCTGACCTCTCTTTTGCTCCGTCCTAGCTGGGACCCCTTCCATGGGAACTCTAATTGTGCACGTCTGTGCCTGTCTCTCACTGGATTGTGCCTCTCGGGAGGCTTTTCTTAGCCACTTGCTAACTAGACAGCGAGGAGGAGGACAGGAGCTAATGAGCGGCCTCTCCACACGGGAGGGTTCCCCGAGCAGCTGGCTGTCGCCGACGCTAGTTTTCTAATCATAACAGGAAACATTTCTTTGGCCCTTTTGCTGTCATATTTATTATCTCATATTAATAGGATCCCACGTGGCAATTGGGGTCATCCCTCGGCCTTTGCGATGAAATGGATTCTACTCAAACTCTCTTCCCAGTGCTGGGGAGACCCGGGCTCCTGGGTGCTCCGGGAGGACAGCACGGGGAGACTCCCAGTCCTCCTGGCCACCGCCTGCTGCTGATCAAGCACTTCAATTGGGGGGTCACTTCACTGATGCTTTTTCCCAAGGCAAAGGGATAGCCCCAGTTCCTTCCCTCACAAAATGCCAGTGTCACAAGCCCAGAAGGTTGTCTCAGTAGCTGAACCGACGAGTCCAGCAGACTACTGGTTCCTGAGGGCAGTTGTGAGGCCTCGTCTGTCACTGGAGCTTCTGCTGCAGGCTGCACCTTCCTCGCCGCTCAGCTCCTTCTTCCTCCCGCAGCCGCCTCGCTTTTCCCTCCGGGGCTTGTGCATCCCTCAGGTCCTGTTCACTCCCGCACAGAGCAGCTTCGCTGTTCCACCTTCTGCCTGCAGAGCGCAGCCTCCGCACTTCTCCAGACCTGAGGCACCTATCGAGGGGTTCCCCAGCATTGACCCCCTTTCTCTCAGGGGAGCACTGGTAGTAAATAAGATGAACGTTCTTCTATACCCACACTTCATCCTCACTAAAACCTGGAGCGCGATTGTCCCCATGTGAAAGAGGGTTGGGAACTTTCCGAAGCCACAGAGATGGCCCAGCAGAGCCACTGTTGGAGCTCAGACGGCCGGACCCCCAGCCCAGGCTCACGTCCTCCACTCTCTTCTGCTACAGATTCCGCAGATTGCTCTTGTCGCTGTGTTGGTGGTAGCTGCTGTCTGTATCCTGAGGATTGGCATTACAGCCTCATATTCCCACTCTGAATACTCTGAACAAAACAGGTGAGTCTGGAGCACCTAAGAGGGTGGAAAGAAGCCCCAGAGAAGGTGGAGACCACAGGGGCCTTCATGTTCCTGGCTGCCTGCCCAGGAGCACGAGGAGCCCTGTGGTGTGAAGGCCTCGGTGCAGGTCCGTCCTTCCTTGCTCTCACGCACGTGCCTCCTGTGTGTTCCAGGTGGGCGCGGTCTACACGAGTGGTCATGCAAACACGCCAGCCACCACCTGAGAACGCAGGAACACACCGCCGCCGCCGCCGTAGTATTCAAAGCGTAAATTCCAACATTTCAAATACACAAAGCTAAAAATTCTACAAGTCTCTTTCACCAGTAACAAAAGGAGACCTCCCTTTCTGAGCTTCCATAACCCAGGTTCTTCCTTCCCTGGCAAACTGAGGGAAATGTCTCTCCAACTGCTTCCATCCTGGCCTGGTTTCTTTAATTCTGCCTGGGAAATTGTGCTGCTCCTCTATATAAAAGCAGATAAGAATTTGAAATAGATTTCAACACCCTCATAACGTGCGCTATCTGCTTCTGTAGAATTGCTTGCTTAACCTAAGTAACTCCATTTTGCCCCCGTCTGACCTGCAGACTAACACCCTTCTGCATGAGAAACCTTTGACCTTCTCATAGAAACAAAAACCATTGCATAGAAACAGGAGCCACACACAGTGAACGATTACATGGGAACAGGAACCACACACAATGAAAACCTGTGTGCTTGATTGCTCCAACGGCTCATTCTTGGCCTCTGTAACCGAGCTCCCCAGCTTGCTTTGTGCACCTGGACAAACCCGTGTGCCAACGGGAGGTGGTTTTTGCCTTTAGAAACCCCAGAAGACCAAGGCCCAGGGCTGGTCTCCCTTGGTTGCTCCTTGAGAGACGGTCGCTGGGCAGCTGGAGTGAATAAACTTCCTTTTGTGCACGAGTGGCGTGTGAGTGCATTCTTGCAGGAGGGCACCTCGCAGCAGAACAAATATCTCCACCCACCCATCATCACTCTTTCATGACTCATCACTTCATAAATGTGTGTTGATCATTTGATGGGCTCAAGGCTCTTTTTGTGACAGGAGGAGGGTGAACATTGGTGAATGTGACAGAGTTCTTGACCCCAAGGAGCTTCTGGGCTCATGAGAGGACACCATGTAACCATAGCCACCTCTACACACACACTCACTGATGTCACCTACTCCTGGGCTTATGGAGCCCTCATGTTCATGGGCAGCATGAGCCCCTCCCCCCAGTTACAGGCGATGCACTGGGGGGTTCTGAGCCTGCCAGGGTGGCCCCTTCCCCTTTGCAAATGATTGGTTTGGGCATGGAAATGTGACCCAGTTTGGTCATTGAACAGAGGAATCCAGTCAGCCAGGGGTTCTTGGGAAAGATTCACTCCCTGACAAAAGACACAGACAGTGAGACACGTCTTCCTCTCCTTCTTCTGGACGTTGCCATGTGAAAACAAACCATTTGGGGTTTTAGTGCCATAGAGTGACATGCAGGGCAGCACTGCAGGCACAGGATCAGTGTGGTGGAAACAGCCGAGGTCCCTGGAGGCCTTGCTCAGCCCCTGAGCCAAACCTGAGTCTCTGCTCCATCTACGTGTTATGGAGACAATGAGTGTCCAGGCTGCTGAAGCCTCTTTTAGTTTCGCTCTGCTTCTTGCAGCCAAGTGCGTCCTGATGGGGCATGGAGTTCCTGCCCCACATGGCCTCAGGAGCCCAACACATCCAGGGCATCCTGTAGAGTGAAGTAGCCCTGCTGGCCTGCTCCCATGGCTTCTGCCCAATACTTCCCAAGGATGTTGGGAGACAAGGACCCATGTGGTGCATTGGGAGTTGATACCTCCCTGCCTCTAAATGCTTCCATTTCCTGTGGAAGGAACAGCTGCACAGCGTCCTTGTCAGAGTGACCACTGATTTCTCCAGCAGGGGCAGGGACGCAGGGCTGCCCTCCGACTCCGGCTGCTCCTCACGTGGCTCTGAAGCACCACCGAGTCCGTGTTTTCATGTCGGTCACCATTACCCTTTCCACTCAGAGAATGCATGTAGTTTTTAAAGAGTTGATTCTCTTAAAAAAGTTTACTCTTTAAATCCTTTTTGAATAGGATCCGGAGGACAATGAAACTGAAATTCTCAACCTCGGTCCACAAGCTCGTCCACGAGCCACAGAGCACCAGGCACTGCCCTGCCTTTCAGATGGCTCCAGTAAGTCCCCTGGAAGTTTCCATAACCCACTCTCCAGTGGGCGGGAGACTCCCGTCCATCAACCACCTCATTCTGGGCTCCTGGCCTTAGGAGCACTTAACTCCAGAGCTCGTCTTCAGAAGGCTTCTCTATCTGTATCTGTCATTCACAGGCCAACTGCATTTGTCATTTAAAAGTTCGTTTATCCTGGTAGACTGTGAGGCTTCAGACAGAGTCGGCCTCTACTCTATATCTGGCATAATGGGGAAGCCTGGGACCACCATGTGGGAGGCAGTTTTGGGGTTACAGAAACTGCACCTGCCCGAGCCTGGGGCCTACTCGTCAGACACAGCTGGGGCAGAAGCCACGGGTGGCACTCGTCAGACACAGCTCGGGCAGAAGCCACGGGTCGGCCTGTGAGGGGACTTGGGTCTTGGGTGTTGAGTGATTCCCCACGTTGTCTGTTTCTGCTGCTGGGTGGGTTTTGGTCCCTTCTTGGCCGCTGCCCTTTCTGTTTCCTATTTCCTCTACAGGTTTGTCCTGCCTTGCAAAGTGCATTCTAATTCCAGCATTCTGAACTCTGACCTCTCCACTCCCATCGGCCCAGATTGTCAATCTCAGAAGCTCCAAGAAAGGACAGGCTGAGCCAAGAGGTGTGTAGCTGAAAAGCAACAGTTGGACTCTGGCTATTACTGGAAATGAAACAATTTTTGGAAATGTACTGCAAGTTCCGGAGGACATTCCATTGTGTGCGCATGGTGTGATTCTGGGGAAAAGCTTTATTGCTAATGATGCAAATCAGGGCTCTGTTAACTACAAAGCCATTTTTTTTATCCAGGTAGGAACCAAGATCACATTTCTTCAGCCACCAGCTACTGTTGACAGTGCCCTGACTGTAGTTGTAGACATTTAGCATTACAGCTAAAAGTTCCCTTGTTATCCCCACATGGAGACCACCTCTGGCCCTGGATGCCCTGGCTGATGTGGCCGCCTCAGGCTGAGACGAGGAGCAGCTGGGCAGGAGTCCTGGCACTGCTGATCCTCTGTCCCTCTTCCTTGTCTAATTCTCCTACCCCATCCGTGCCAGGCCCTTTGCTGGATCCCAGAGGAGCAGGAAGGAGGGGCGAGCACGTAGATGCTCCTGCACGGACCTCACAGCCCAGGGGACGCATACAGGCCCAGGGAACACAGCACAGCATGATCCCTACAGGGGAGGTAGGGTCTCAGGCCCAGGGCCCAGAGAGGGGCAGCTGAGCCAGGCTGGGGCAGTGAGGGTGGCCTCCAGCAGGGGGGAGACTGACAGGGAAGGGGACGATGAAGACTGGGTGTGGGGAGGCGGCTGGGCAGAGAGACCCTGATGTGCCGAGGAGCAGAGACGTGGGGAGGGGTGGACAGGTCACTGGGTCAGCCTCAGGGGCAGAGCCCAGGGATGGTGAGGAGAGTGAGGGTCAGGAAGGGCCTGAGAGCTGCCCAAGTGTGTGTCCTGCTCCTGAGGCCAGAGGAAGGTCATGGCCAGTGTGCCCTTGAAAGCCCACTGTGGGTCATACTGGCTGGGGGGGGCAGAGACAGGAGGGGGAGGCCAGTCCAGAGGCTGTGGTGTCCCAGAGGCAGGGACAGGCTGCTCTGAACCAAGTCAGGGGATGGGAGATGGACGTGGAAGTGAATCAGGAGAAACTTCTGGAGTCCGTTTGGTCTGGTTTTGGTGGGTGGAGATTGGCATGAGGAGGGTGCAAAGGTGAGCTGCCTCTGGGCTCTGACTGGACAGCCTGGGATGGGGTAAGAGGAGCATCTGTCACCGACTGAGGACAGGCACAAGGAGGTAGAAAACTGAGAAATTCTCCAATCAAGAAGCTGCGCTGTCCTGGGTTGGGACCTGGAGGGGAGAGAAGGAGAGAGGAAGGGGAGGGAGGCTGGGGCGAGGCAGGG
This sequence comes from Galeopterus variegatus, assembly GCF_000696425.1. Classification (NCBI taxonomy): domain Eukaryota; kingdom Metazoa; phylum Chordata; class Mammalia; order Dermoptera; family Cynocephalidae; genus Galeopterus; species Galeopterus variegatus. The sequence goes on along the minus strand of NW_007750704.1, from coordinate 1,444 downwards.
AGCAGGGGCAGAAGCAGGCAGAGAAGACCCAGGTTGGCCTCTGCCCAGCCGAATGTGTTCTTGGACAAGAACCTCGACATCTCTGATCCTCAAAGACCCCTCTGTGCCATGGGGTGACAATGCCTTCCCCTGGGTGTTAGAGGTTGCAGTTTTCGTGGGACAAGTGCCCAGCAGAGGCCTGCTCCTTGACTGGGGCAGTCCCCTCAGTGCTGGGAGCCGATGGTCTCCAAGATGCCACTCTAAGCTCAGATCCCATCAGAACACTGTCAGTCCCTTTATCACAGGCTGTCACCTCCAAGGATGGGTGTCCCAAGGATAGAAGGGGGCTGTTGTGAGGACGGGGGGGCCCTGAGGGCCATGGCCGAGGTCGAGCAGGAGGTGTGAGGAGGACGTGAGGGTGACTCTGCAGAGGACAGACAGCTCCAGACTCCCCTTCCCCAAGTTGCTCCAACCTCAGCACGGTGCTGAGCATGCAGGCTGTGGTGTCAACAGGCTCACGAGCTCGTGCACCACACACCTGTACACGTGCATGTGCATCCTCAGCGTGCGCACCGACACACTCCTGTAACACACTCACCCAGACAAGCCTCCTCTCCCACATTCCACAAGGTCATTTTCCAGGCTTCCAAGGTTGGTGACTCCACTGAGGGGAGCCTCTAAACAGGACAGCTGGGGATGCCAGGGGGACAGGAGCTCACGCCTCCCCGGGTTCCAACCAGGTGATGAACATCAGGAACATGTCCCCAGACCGAGCTGCTGCCCCACCCACCGAGCCAGGGTTTCTTCTATGGCCTAAAATGTCCTCCCTACAATCTCTGGTTTTTCTGTTACAGTCACGCCAACAGCCCAAGCCTGGAGACCTGATTGACATTTTTCGCAATGGCGATGAGCACTGGGCCATCTATGTGGGAGATGGCTATGTGGTCCACCTGGCACCTCTGAGTAAGGACAGGTGAAAATGTAACTCTCAAAATACTTGTTAATAAGACAAGAAAACCACTGAAAGACAGAGTTGAGCAAGGGAGCCCCAAGTGGGCAGACGCATTCTCCATGAGAAGGCTTGATGAGAAAGTGTGTCCACATGTGCCCTGCAGTGAGCACGGTGGGTTCCGCAGGTCCCCACAGGACAGGGGATGTGGCCCTTGGCTCCCTCAGTGTAGCTGGGCTGCTTCAGCCTCAGTTCACTCCAGCTCAAAGCCAGGTTACCCCGGTCCACAGATCTGGAATGACTTCAACCAGCCAAGTTTCTGAAGGTCTGAGGTCTAAAGAAGGTTTCTCATGAAGAAAAATGTTTTTTCATCCTATGTCCTTTGTTTCTTATGATTTCTATACTTAAAAGTCCTTAACAGAAGTTGTTTTTACTGGTTAACACAGAAACAAAAATTCTCATAGCAGTGCATAGAGAGCACATGTCAATGGTTTATTTAACTCCTTAATAAGAGAA
>NW_007750703.1:1442-9844 GCF_000696425.1 Galeopterus variegatus | reverse complement strand
GGCCCCAAAGATAGACTCAGAGAGAAAATGTCCTAGGCCTATCAAGGAGACTTTCTCCTTAATTGTATATTCCTGACACAATTGCTTTCTACCTGTTGACCTAATTGGCCAGTTCTTAGGCATAACTTTGAGTTCTGCAAGGTGGCAGCCACTTTGTTTCCTGACCATGTGCAATCCCTAACCTCGACTCCATAAAAGTGACTTAAATGTGTTCCTGCTATCCAAATTGAGAGCATTATGAATCTCTGCAAGGACCCCCACCTATCTACACAGCCCCAGCTTTTACCCTTTATCTACACTTGGTCAATCCCATACAAAAACTTTTTTAAAGGTTTTGAATTGGTGTATAATTTTTTTGAAAAAGAGAACAAAAATTTTACAAAGGATTCTTAAGACAAAACTTCTTACATTGTTATTGACCATAAGGGGAGGTTTTATTGAACATACCATTTTTTGTACAGAATGATCCAGTAGGATGAATGGATAAGTTTTTATTGAGGCTCTTTTTAAAGGAGATGCCATAAAAATTCCCCAACTTCAATCTCAGAGTTACTGGCATCAAATGACAGGTGGTAGCACTGCCTCACAGGAAAGAGATGAAACCATTGATTGGAGCCATTCCAATCCAAGCAGATGCAGAAATTCTGGTGGTTCCTCCTAGTTGGAACTGCAAAAATTTGACATGTCAAAGGTTCCCTGTCTATGAGTATTCCTTCTCAAGCTGTCTGTTCCCTGGATTGGAGTGTTCTGGCCAAAAAACTATGTCCAGCAGGGAGTTGATCCTATTGCTGTGCTGTGTCCAATTATACACACACATCCTCCCTTAGGGTTCTTGATCATAAGTCTGGGTGGACATTCCAGCATATTCTGGGCTCTGAACAAGTATATGTTTCCTGAGCAACCACAGGGCAGCAACCGACAGGAACTAGAAAGCATTCCAAATTAAAATCCCAGCTATCCAATAACCATTTGCACCATGCTTGTCATTGTTCTAAGTCAGTGCCCCGTTTCAACCCTGACATAGTAGGTCTTGAAATTCACTCTTTTTATTCTTGAGAGGAAGGCACCTTTGAAAAGCCACCAAGTTGAAGTAGAGATTGCAAGCAAGCGTGCCCACCTGGAATTGGAGCAGACTAAGCCCACATTGTCCGGTCCAGGTGGTCGGTTTTTCTGTATTCACCCCATAACTGCCTTCCACTGGTAATCAGGATTCCCAAAAGTCAGAAGTGATGGGACACTTCCTGGGATTTTGTCAACATGTGAGCAAGACAGAAACTCTGACCTCTAGGACTCCTTGGCTGGTAGGCATGTGTGGAGCAGTACAAATGCAACAAAAGAAGCAGAAGAAGAAGATGGGAGGAGGACTCCTGAAAAGTCCTCAGAGGTAAGAAGGGCCAGGGTGACTGAGCAGGTGTGTCCCAGGCTAAGTGGAGTTCTCAGAGGTGCTTCCTGTCTGATGGATCTCTTGGTGTCCCAGAGCTTGTCATTAAATTTGATGACCAGCCATGCTAGGCCCCAGCTGACCCCTTTCCACAGGAGATGCCACCACCCACCTTGAATTATGAACAAATCTATGGAGATAAAAACATCAGTGCCTGTCAGGGGTTAGGAGGGAGGGAGGATAAAGCACAGAAGATTTTTAGGGCAGCAAAACTCTGTGTGATACTATCATGTTAGATACATGTCTTTATGCACTTGTCAAAACCATGGGAGGTATAACACCAAAAGTGAACCTTAATGTAAACCACAGACTTTGAGTATGAGGAGGGGTCAGTGTAAATTCGTTGCTTGTAACACAGCCACCACTCTGATGTGGGATGTTGTGGGAAGAGCATAATTATGTGATTCCTCTTACTAGGACAGGCTTCCTGATGCAATATGTGCTGAAGGTTAACACCAATATCCAGTGTTCAGCACCCTGTTTTCTGATGACCCAGGGGCACAAAAGTACAAAACTGGAAGACTACTGCATCTTTCTCTTCACTCTTGGCCCAGAAACACTCCTGTTGTTTTACCATCTAGGAACTTAAAGGTTTGGAGGAACTATATGTTTATCTGCATGCAAGAGAGGAGATCCCAGCTATAGCCTGCCCTGTATAGGGCAGAAGACTGCTCTGAGTGGTGGCTCAGGGAACACCCTAGTTCTGCTAGGATGCAAACTATTGTGTGTGGAGGGATACACTGGGGCTCAGAGACTGTCTCAGTGCCTCAGTTTGCCAAGCTGTCTAGACAGGCCCGCATAGGAATAGGTGTCCAACCTGTGACTTCATAGGAAGTGAGTTCTGCAGACCATGTTGCTGCGTGAGACTGAGAAAGTTAGAACACACTAGTGCTGGCAGATACGAGATACAGGCATCACATTGTCCATGGAGGCAGGTACTCAGGAACTCTGCGTTTCTCTCACGGATTTCCAATTCTGCTTGGTTAAGGTCCTGCCTTCCAAGCACCGGTGCTATTGCCACCAACCCCCCAGCACTGAGTTCCCCATTCTGCACATACGGCCTCTTGGATATCTTTTCAATGAATGTATCCCATTTTATTTCCAAGGCCATGATTGTTTTAAATAATGCAGTTATTGGTTTTTTTTCCCCAATCCTTTACTGAAAGACATGTTTGTTTGATACTTACTTAGTTTTTTAACTACAGTTTTATGCATGTAGAAGAAACAGAATTTTGGGGTCAAAGGAGTATTTCCATTTAAATGTTTAATATCTGTAGTCATATTGCCTTCCCAAAGATATTATCAAATTCAGTTGGGAGTTACTACTTTCTTAATATTTATAACCTTGGATATATGAAAAAGGTTAATATATGCCATTAAGAAAGACAAACATATCTCATGTTTTTATTTGCCCTTCTTTGATTTAAATGAGTCTGCCCCAGGTCCACCTATACCACTTCCAACCCTGACTCTAGCCATCCAAAAGGAATTCTACAGCGGGACAACAAGGGAAAAGTCTTTTAATCATTGCGTACATTTTCTGAGTAGATCTAAAAGAAAACTTTCTTAAAATATTAGTTATTACATGAAGAGAGTTTTTCTAATTGAAAAAGTTTTAAGTTATTCAGGAGAAGAAGAACAACGTTAAAAATGTTCTTTACAGCTGAGACCTGGAGGCTCTTTGGTCTGAAGTTCTCAGCAAAGTCCACCAAGACGATATGAGGGCCCTTCCTGGGGTGTCCCAGGACTTGGTTTACGGGGGCAGTCCCGTGAGCCAGAAGCAAGTCTGGAGTTCCTTTCTTTTGTTGATTCCACCCTGTTTCAACCTTGTTTTTCATAGCTTCTGGGGCAGTTTGGGCTCCAGCTGGTACTCTGGGCATGTTTCTGTCCACCTGTGCAGGTGTTGGCATTTAGCTGATTGAGGCCTCATTGGACTATGCTGTCTGTAGCATCTGCCTCTTCTTGAAGTAACTGTAGCACCTTGGCAGTTTCACCATTGGGTCTTGCACAGGTGGGTCTAAATAATATTTTTGGTCCCTCTCAACTCTGGGAATGTCTCCATTCTTGGTCTCATACCCAACCCAGCATCCCACATGCATGAGAGTTCAAAGAGGGCAGCTGTGGTGCCAGTGGCCTGATTCAGTTTTTTCAAATCTGTGGTAGTTTCATTTGTAGGATATCATTTTGAAGTGTGACTCTAAATGTCACTCCTGAAGTCTAATCAAAAATCTGTCCTTACATTTCCATCAAGCTTTAAATTATATTTACCTCCTCATACATGTATTTATGCTTAAACTACTTGAGTGTTCTGTGTCTCTTCCTAAAAAGCATATGAGGAAATACAACAGTGACATCACATTCAATGTTATCCCAACTACCTTATTATATCCTTTAAAAAATATCTTAAAGAAATGAATCTAGATTTCTTAATAAAGTATGTAAATATGTAAAGATTTATTTTCTGCTTTCAGGATAATTTGAGAGTGTAGGTTTTATAATGATCTTGATTTTTATTTTTTATTATTTTTTATTTTTTTATTGAGAGATAATTGATTATATATAGCTGTGGGGTACAGAATTGAATACCATTACATGTGAACAATATGTGGTGATCAAATCAGGATAATTAGGATACTCATGTTTACCAAACACAATCAATCTTTGTGACCCTCATCTAACTTCTCACTAACCCCCATCACCCTCCCCCTAGCCTTGCCTCTAGTAACTATACTTCTGTTCCATTTTTTTGGTGACTTCCATGTATTATTGTGGTTCTTTCTTTTTTTTCTTTCTTTTAGCTCCCACTTATAAGTGAGGACATGCAGTATTTCTCTGTGCCTGGCTTATTTTAATTAACATAATTTTCTCTAAATTCATCCATGGGGCTGCAAGTGGTAGTATTTATTCTTTGTATGGCAGAGTAGTATTCCACTGAGTATATACACCATATTTTCTTTATCCAGTCATCTGTTGATGGACATTTTAGGTGATTACAACATTTTGCTGTTGTAAATAGAGCTCCAATGTACATAGGAGTGCAGGTATCCCTTCAACGTGATGATTTCCATTCCTTTGGGTATGCAGCAGTGGGATGGCTGGATCATGCGCCAGTCCTATCTCTAGTTATTTGAGGAAACTCTGTGCTGTTTCCATAATGGCTGCACCAATTTACAGTTCCACTGACAGTGTAGGAGGGTTCCCCTTTCTGCACATCCTTGCCAGCATTTTTTATTCTCTGAGTTTTTATAATGGCCAGTTTAACTGACGGGAGGTGATATCTCAATGTGGTTTTGATTTGAATTTCTCTGCTGCTGAGTGATGTTCAGCATTTTTCATGTGCTTGTTGGCTGTTTGTATATCTTGATATGAGAAATGTTCCTGTTTGCAGATGACATGATCCTATGTAAAGAAAAACCTATATACTCCACCTAAAAACTCTCAGAGCTGATAAACAATTTCAGTAAAGTTGCAGGGTCTAAAATCAACACACAAAAAATCAGTAGCATTTAGAACTCCAGTAACAAACTAGAAGAAAAAGAAATCAAGAAAGCAAGCCCACTTAAAATAGTCACCAGAAAAATGAAATACTTCACAATCATTTTAACCAAGATAAAAGATCTCCACAACAGGAACTACAAATCACCACTGAAAAAAATTAAAGAGGACAGAAAATGATGGAAAGACATTCCATGTTCTCGGCTTAGAAGAATTAACATTATGAAAATGTCCATACTACCCAAAGTAATCTACAGGTTCAATGCAATCCCTATCAAAGTACCAATGACATTCTTCACAGAAATAGAAAAAAACAAACCTAACATTCATGTGGAACGACAAGAGACCCTGAATAGCCAAAGTGATCCTGAGCAAAAAATAAATAAAGCCAGATGCATAACACTCCCCGACTTCAAACTATACTACAAAGCTATAGTAACCCAAACAGCATGGTATTGGCATAAAAACAGACACTCAGACCAAACAAAAAGAATAGCCAAGCCAGTAATCAATGCATTTACTTACAGCCAACTGATCTTTGACAAAGGCAACAAGAATATACATTGGGGAAAAGACTACCTCTTCAATAAATGGTGCTGGGAAAACTGGAAATTCATATGTAGAAAAATGAAACTAGAATGGTACCTGTCACCATATACCAAAATCAACTCAAAATGGATTAAAGACTTAAGTATAAGACCCCAAACCATAAAACTCCTAAAAGATAACAGGGGAAACACTTCAGGATGTAGGACTGGGCAAAGACTTCATGACTAAGATGCCAAAGGCACAAGCAACAAAAGAAAAAATAAGAAATGGGATTATATCAACTTAAAAAGCTTTTGCACAACAAAAGAAACAACAGAGTGACAAGATGCCCATAAAATGGGAGAAAATATTTGTGAACTATGCATCTGACAAGAGATTAATATCCAGAATATACAAAGAACTCAAACAACTCAACAGTTAAAAACCAAGTTATCCAATTAAAAAATAGGCAAAGGAGCTGATCATTGTTTTTAGATAAGAAAAAAAAAAAACATGTTAACAGAGAGAAATTTTCAATTTTCCTTTGGATAGTTTACAGTTTTCCTTCCTTAATATTCTTCTGTGAAGAAGTAAGTAAAATATTTATGTCAAGACATTTTGATCTCATGTGTTTGTGGTAATTTGCCTAACACTGGAATCCCAGGACAAGAGCAAGAGCTCCTCCAATCCCTGCTGAGCACTGAAGTAGCTCAGAGATTGGGGCCTCCGGAGTCCAATGTGGGTAGGGGCTGGGAGTGGTGGTGGTGAGGATAGGGTGTGGAGAGGACCATGAAACTGAAGATGAGAGTGCAGCTCCTTAGCTAGATCCAGAAGAAAACTTGTTCAAGGAAAGGTCTTTCACTTAATGGGATTCCAGACCCTCCTCAATCCCAGTGTCAAATTTACCCAGATATTAAAGCTGACCTTGACTCCAGCAACTGCAGCTCATTGGCTCTGGTCACTATGGACACGCCCACACCTAAGTCCTAGACTGCAGGCCTCCACTGCCAACAAACAGAAGAGAGACTTCCCTAAATCCACTCAAGTATGATGGCAGCATAGTTCAGAATGAGAGATCTGTCCCCTACCTTTTACAGTTCTCCAACCCAATTGTTTGATCTGAAGCTGTAAGAACTGTGGTAGAGGTGCAGGTGGAGCATCAGGAAGATGTCAGGCCCTGAGGCTGACTTGGCCTAGGTATGTCAGGGTGGTTCAGTAGAGATGTTCCAGGACTAAGTGGAGTTCTCAGTGCTGCTGTCTGTCTGTCTGTGTCTCGGATCTGATGGAGTGCCAGCCCTTGTCAGCAAATGTGATGTTCAGCAGTTCTGAACCCCTGCCCACCTCCCCACCCCCACCCCTACCTGGCCTTAGTGCATGAGACCCCACTGCCCTCCTCTAGAACATCCAAACCAGACAACACAGGATCTGGCGCCAGTGCCTCCACTACCGCTGCACCTCATCCTTCCCCAACAGCCAAACCAGGGAGACATGTGACAAAGCATAATTTCATGCTGTGAATTGTTTTACTGAGGGTATGAAAAAATTAACAAAGAGCTCTGAAGGCCCAACCTCTCCCATCGCATGTGAGCAAATGCAGAGGTGCCCCTTCCTGTACCACCATTTGTTCCCAGAGGACCATTCAATAAAGCATTTGTACAGAAGAAATCCCAGGGTTCTTAGGCACCAAAAGTGGGTGGTGGGGACAGTCTGGGGTCTTCCAGGCCACTTCACATCTGGTCTGCTGCCAGAAGTCCTGGGACTTTGTGTGGTCACTGCTGGGGGCAGGAGGAGGGTGATGCTCATGAAGGTGTCCACCATCAGAGGGCTGAGACTCCAGTCATCTGTTCCTGAAGCCAGGTCACCTGGGTGACGATGGCCACAGGGATAAGGGTTGGGCCTGAATTCTCCCAGGCATTTACCTATCTTGATGGCTCTGTGGCTCCTTCTGGGTTGTGGGCGTGAGGTCTAAGGGGGGTGCTTCTGTGCCTGGCCCGAGGGCACTCAGTACTATGGGAAAGAGGTTGTTTGGGAGGCAGTATCAATGATGAACACACAGGTGGTAAAAGCAGGTCACAGTTGAGCTCTTGTCTGTCCCAGAAGAGCTCACAGAAGTCAGGATAAATAGGGAGCCATCAGGGCCCACATTTGTGCAGAGCTCAGGGGTGGCAGCATCTCGGGTCCTGGCGCCTGGTCTGTGTAATCCTGGGCTTCTTGCACAGAGAGGTGACAGTCCTGCTCCATCACATTGTTCCCTCACCAGGTGCCACTGGCTATCAGAAATTGAGAAGACCCTAGCCCCTGTGTTTCTATATTCTTTTGGATGATGAGGTGATCCTAGGTGGGGAGGGGCAAGCAGGCAGTGACAGGGAGCCTAGGAGCTATTCACATCAGAAGAAGATCCCCCTAATGACTTTAGGTCAGTCTCAACTTTGGCCCTTCTTGAAGGAATTGTCCAAAGTCAAACCGATCTAGTGATTGATTGGATTAGCATTGAAAACCCCAAATACTACTAGACTTGAGGGAAAGTAGCTCCTTGGGGAACACTGGTTTGAGCAAAGCTACTATTACCCAAAATCGTACTGGTAGTGCTGGAGCAGGGACTGTAACCCAGGTCCCTGGGCAGAGGAATGGAGGGGAATGTAGGGGAGGGACAGTAAGAATGATTCAGCATGTGCTTGAGGGGAGTTGCCCAATTTTTATTAGCCTTTTACGTCCCAGTGTTGCTTTCTGCTGGAGATTTGCTTCCTTCGTGTGTGGTTGTGTGTAATACCAAATACCCAAGTCACAGGCTCCATTGGCCAACTGAGTAGAAAGCTGTTATATGTCTTTCTAGAGGAATGACCCTCAGCAAGTTATCTAATTATTCCAGGCCTTTCAAAAAAATTTATCTTTGAAAAGGAAGCCAAAGTCAGCTTTAGTTTTATGAGGTAGCTTTTAT
>NW_007750703.1:0-1111 GCF_000696425.1 Galeopterus variegatus | reverse complement strand
CTCCAGGATCCCTGGTAGAGCTTAGTTGAAGATGAGAAAATACAGTTCTGAACATGATGCCTCCCTTCATAGTCACAGGCTTTCTTTTTCTTTTCTTCTTTTTTCTACTCTGGTACATTGATGGTTTTTATTTTTTTCTTTGAAAGTGAAAAAAATCCATACATGTAACAGTAGAAAAAAGTGAGAAATAAACAGTAATAGAAAGACTGAATAGACAAAAAGGAGAGAACATTAGGGATTATAATTACTGAAATATCTATGGGTACAATGTGGAATGCTCACATCTTAGCTGAGGACTAAAAACAGTCAGTATAAAAGAGCACTGCCTGGGTGGCTGGGGGCACAGATACAGACTTATTTGAACCCAGTGACAGCTGAAATCCACAGGAGAGATGAGGCACAGCTAATGTGTGTTGTACATGCACCAGAAAGGAATCACTACAGTGAGAACAAGCAACTGCTCCTTCTGCAGATGACAAATGGCAATTACCAGCAAGATGCAATGGAAACAGTGAGTGAGAATCACAGCAGAGCAGGAGCAAAANAAAAAATTTATCTTTGAAAAGGAAGCCAAAGTCAGCTTTAGTTTTATGAGGTAGCTTTTATGTAAGCATTCCATAATAGTTCCTGGAAGAAATTAATTTTCCCCATTATTCCTACTACTACTATTATTAATCTTCTCATAGATGTCATGGTAACAAGGTAAAATGGTTCTCTTTTTTGTATTCTTTCTGGAAGTGGATTGCATTTTTCTTTTCATAGCATATCTTTGTCATAATTGTAATACATCTTTATCTCTGTGAAATATTCTATTGACAAAATCAACAAGTCATACAAATATAGGTGTTCTTCAATAGATATCTATCTTTAGTCTAACATAGTCTGATTAACCCCAACATTTCAGAAGCCCATGGTGATATCCTTCCATGAGCCAGCTTCTGTGACAGGCATCACACACACAAAGATGAAGAAGCGGCACAACTTTCACAGGCCTTACAATCTTGTGAGAGAGCCAAGACACAATCCAGAGGTCACTTAGAACACAGCCTTCTCCAGGATCCCTGGTAGAGCTTAGTTGAAGATGAGAAAATACAGTTCTGAACATGATGCC
>NW_007750702.1:6574-9844 GCF_000696425.1 Galeopterus variegatus | reverse complement strand
ATTTTCAGTACTAAGAACTGATGAATTGTTTTTGTGGCATTGTGGGATTAGTATAATGTAGAACTTAGTATTAGGAGGGGATTTCAGAGGGAGCTGTCACTTGACATGGGCAATTCTTAACCACATTCTCTGAGAAAGCTGGTTGATCTAGGCTCATCTAGCAGCCAAGGAAACAGGTATGGCCCCTTGAAGTGGGCTACAGCTGAAGTCAGATAAACATGCAGAACTTTGGGTAATTGCACAGGAGTAGAGTACCAAACCAGCGATTTGTGGTACCTCAAACACACAGTGATAATCCTTTCACAATATTTGCCAAATTCTAAACCTGCTTCGGATAGGATATTACAGATACAAGCCAGAAAACTCTGAAAATAAAACAGGGAACATTCTTGCACTCTCCTATTACTAAAGAGATAAAGAGAACCCAACTTGCTCAGTGAAAGCTGGGATGGCCAAGTCCTAGATATAGTGGTAAAATGGAGGTAAGTTGCATGTTGCCAAAACCGTAAGGAAGATCCAACCCTAATCATTTTCATTTGGATTGGGTTTATATACTTTAACTTCCTCAAAGAAGGATTCAACTGTCTTTGGTGGGAAAGATCATCTGGATCATATTTCTTTATAACTCATATATGGTATGTAATAAACAAACAAAGTACTAAATATGAGAATAGGAAAGGTCTTATGACTAATCAGCAGGGGAAAAAATGCTTGGAGCAAATGCACATTGACCCACAATTTGGAGTCGGCAAGAAATGATTTTTAAATTAACCATAATAATATTTTTTAAGAAAATAATAATAGAAAAAATATTTGGACAATGACAAAAGGTTGGAGAAATTTACCAAAGAATTGAAAGCTAAAGAAAAGAATAAAATGGATTTGAAAATACAATACATAGAATGAACAATTCATTAAAGTGCACTAATAATCAGAGCACAGGGAATCACATGGAAAGGGAGGAAAGTCTAGAGGTTTTCTGTTAAGGATATTGGAACTTGCAACTAATGTAGTATGTGAGGTCATCAGAACAATACTGCTATCCAAATACATAGCATACACTCTTTGAATGAGCCTTAAGAGATTAGTGTTCTCCAGCAAATGCTCTTTTTACATTGGGACTCCTTGGCAGTGATTTCATCTCAAAGTGTTTTCCTTTTGCCCCAAAATCTACAGAGTGGTTACATCTTCCACACATTTATGTAATCACTTAATTAGTAAGCAAGTCTCTACATCCTGAAGAATCCTCTCATCTTTCAATGTTCTTAGATATCTGTTGTGTTCAAAATCTTTTTCTAGGTGGGACAGTATTCTGTTTCTCATCCTGTATGTATGTTTTCACATTTGTTTATTTAAAAAAAAATATCTTGCTACTTTAGTAGTTTGATATCATAATTCTTGCACATCATTCTCTGATTCTCAGATGCCAGTAAACCATCTGCCTTGGATTGAACCGTGTCTCCCAAAGTCATGTATTAGAAACTTAACCCCAACTCTTACAGTGTTAAGAGGGTGGAAAATTCTATTATGGTAATTGAAAGGCAGGGCTTTGAAGAGGTGATTACATTGCAAAGACCACACCCTAAGAAATGGATTAATCCATTGATGGTTAAATGGTGGTCATGGGCATGGTTGTGAGGGACTTAAAAGGAGAGTGCCTGAGGAGCTATCTGTCTACTCTGCTATTCATGCCACATGACATCCTATATTGCTGCAGGGTCACCTCAACCGATGTGTTCCCTGGACTCAGGATTTCCCAGCTTCCAAAACTGTAAGCAGTAAATTTTGTTTTCTTATAAATCATTCAGTTCTATGTATTTTGTTATAAGCAACAAAAATGGACTAATCTAGTCATCAAACTAAAAGTTCTAATTCTATATTCCCCACCCTTGGATTAATTTTCTGATTTTCTAGTTAAAATATAGTTGAATTAAAATTGAGTTCATGTTCTAAGTAAGTATCAAACTAGGAAAGGCTAATGTTAATTAAATCATAAATCAGTCCTGGAGAAAGTGCCTAAGCAAGAGGAAAGTCTAATTGACACAAATCAGCAAACTATCCTGTAAGAAGGGAGACTCTCCTTTCAGGTGTATGGAAGGTTATGCTATTCAGACCAACTACCCCACTGGGAACAAATAAAGTGTTCTATGGCATGATTTTAAATCTCCAAAAAACATAAAAGAATGATGAGATACTCAATTATTACATGACCCAGCACTAGAGAAGGAAATATCCTTATCATATTACTATGTATACATAATACAAACATTTGGAATCAGCAAGTAAATTAATCTAGCAGAGGCTGCAGCAAGTCCCAGAACAAGCTGAAGTGCAGGTCTGACTGAGTCAGTCCCTTATCCCAGCAGCTAGTCTGGGGAAAGTGCAAAATTCTGAGGGCACATATTACCTACTTGAGTCTGTTTTTATAAACAAAATATCTAATGTAAATTTTTGAAAAGTGAGACAAATGTAGAAGCAGGAAAATGTAATCCCTAATAAAGAGAAAAATATTCAATGCTATGAAAGTATGACCAGATATTATAATTATCAGACATGGAAATAAAATATATAACTATAGCAAATATGTTAAAAGAACTGGAGAAAAGGTGGATACCATTCATAAACAGATAGGGAAATAAGCAGAGAATGAGAAACTGCAAAAAAAGAAACAAATGGAAGTTCTAAAACTCAAAATGAAATATTAGGAATAAAAATACATGTTGGTAAAACTTGTTAAAATGGAAGAGTCATGAAGTTATTGGTCCATTGCAACTGTGAGATAAAACCAGGAAAATTCCCAGTTTCAAAGGCATGGGAATAATAATTTGTGGCTCTCATCTCTACTCTCTGGGCTCTTGCTCTTATTTTCCTCCAAGTCATCCTTTCTTTGGACTCTGGATGGAGACCTGCAAGTACACAACATTTGTTTCAGATGTTGAGACTGAAGACAGGATAAGTCCACACACACACACACACACACACATTATCATTATTTCTGTGAAGTATACATAAAGCAAATGTACTTCACAGGGCCTGGTTTTCCAAAGCCTTGCAATTTCAAATGTGAAACGTGCAAAGGACAGGAAATTTTCCCCGGGCTATAGTCTCTGTTGTAAGATAAAGAATTGTAACACAGCAAGGTTGCTGGCTCAAAGAAAGAGAGGATACTGATTAATATGTAAAGATAATGGGAAATTGCTGTAAGAAGAAAATGTTTGCTAAAATCAAGCTTTTGTTGTTGGATCAACTTAACTTCTTGCAAATTGCATT
>NW_007750702.1:0-1298 GCF_000696425.1 Galeopterus variegatus | reverse complement strand
TTATTGGAGGGAGCTAAAGGTGAAGGAATCAATTCACACACATACATACACACACACACACTCTCACGCACAAAACAAACAAACAAACAACAACAACAAAAAAAAAACTGGGGGGGGAGAGGAAGACATAACAACCACAATTATTATTATTATTTTTTTTTTTGAAGTTCTTACAACAAGCAAATGGAGGGGACACACTTGGTTGGGAGGGTGGAGAGGGAGGAGGGAGGGAGGTTTCGGTGATGGGACATAATAATCAACTACATTGTATATTGACAAAATAAAAATAATAAAAATAAATAAATAAAATAAAAAATAGATTCCACACACACACACACACACACACAAAAAGTTTTGTTTTCCACATCTAAAAAAAAACAAAGCTTTCTGATTCACTTTTGATGTGTTGTCCCCTCCAAAACTCATGTGGAATTTTGATCCCCAATGTGGCAGTGTTGGAAACTGATTGAGTCATGGGGGTGGATCCCTCATGAATGGATTAATGCTCTCCCTGGAGGAGGGGGGATAAATGAGTGAGTTCTCACTCTATTAGTTCCCGTGAGAACTTGTTGTTTAAAAGACCCTGGCACCTTCTCTCTCTCACTTGCTTCATCTCTCTTGCTTCTTCTCACCATGTGATCTGCTTGCACCCGCTGGCTGCCTGCCAATTTCTGGAATGAGTAGAAGCAGCCTGAGGGCCATGCGAGATGCAGCTGTCCCAGAATCATAAGCCAAATAAACCTGTTTTCCTTATTATTTACCCAGTCTCAGGTATTTCTGTTATAGCAACACAAAATAGACTAAAACCCTCTCTCTTAAGCTATCTATAACAGACAACAGCTTTGAAAAATATCATTTGAAACAGAAGTAAAAGCACTTTTTTTCTCCCTATTTGATCCCCCAAATTTAATAACTTTAAGTATCCTTATGATTATTATGGCAATGTGGCTATTTTTATAATTTTAATGAAAATTAACTCTCTCACACTTTATAACAGGATATAATTTAAAACTTTGATTGTAAGATAGCATGTCTCTTCTAAGCTTCTGACCCCTCTTTCATATTGCCTTAATTTGTTGTTACTGCTGCTTCATCTTGCTGTTCAACTTTCCTCACCACATGGGACAGAACACCACCTGGGCATGAGCCTTCCCAGCACTGTGGGATTTATACAAGAAAAAGTAAGACCTTTTCAATCAAGATATTGATCATCAATGCTTTCATGAGGAATGCATATATCATTTAGGGGGAAATAACATCTTCTCTACAAAAGCAGTTCTCTAAATTTTACTGGCCTT
>NW_007750701.1:0-8756 GCF_000696425.1 Galeopterus variegatus | reverse complement strand
AATTTTCTCTATGTCCATCCATGTTGTTGCAAATGGTAGTATTTCATTCTTTTTTATAGCAGAGTAGGTTTCTATTGTGTAGATATACCACAGTTGCCTTATGCACTCATTAGGTGATGGACATTTGGGCTGGTTCCAATACTTGGTTATTGTAAATAGTGCTGCAATAAACATCGGAGGACAGGTATCCCTTCGGCATGATGATTTCCATTCCTCTGGGTATATTCTCAGCAGTGGGATAGCTGGGTCATATGGTAGATCTATCTGCAATTGTTGGAGGAACCTCCATATCATTTTCCATAAAGGCTGCACCATTTTGCAGCCCCACCAACAGTGGAAGAGAGTTCCATTTCTCCACAACCTCTCCAGCACTTATCATTCTCAATCTTTTGGGTATTAGCCATCCTGACTGGAGTGAGATGGTATCTCAAAGTGGTTTTGATTTGCATTTCCCAGATGCTGAGTGATGTTGAGCATTTTTTCATGTATCTGTTAGCCATTCATATATCTTCCTTTGAGAAATGCCTATTCAGCTCATTCGTCCATTGTTTAATTGGGTTACTTGTTTTTTTGCTGTAAAGTTGTTCTAGTTCCTTCTATATTCTGGATATTAATCCTTTGTCAGATGTTTATTTTGCAAATATTTTCTCCCACTCTATTGGTTGACTTTTAACTCCATTAATTGTTTCTTTTCCTGTGCAGAAGCTTTTTAGTTTTATATAATCCCATTTGTTTATTTTTCCTTTGGTTGCCCGTGCTTTTGGGGTGGTATTCATGAAGTATGTGCCCAATCCTAATTCCTGGAGTGTTTCCACTATGTTTTCTTTAAGGAGTTTTATTGTTTCACTGTGTGTATTTAATTCTTTCATCCATTTTGAGTTGATTTTGGCATATGGTAAGAGATATGGGTCTATTTCATTCTCCTGTATATGGATATCCAGTTTTCCCAGCACCATTTTCTGAAGAGGCAGTCTCTTCTGCAGTGTGTGGACTTGGTGCCTTTGTCAAAGATCAGATGGGGATAGGTGCAAGGGTTGATTTCTGGATTCTCTATTCAATTCCACCAATCCATTTGTCTGTTTTTATTCTAGTACCATCCTGTTTTGGCTATTATAGCTTTGTAGTATAGTTTAAAATCAGGTAGTGTTTTGCCTCCAGCATTTTTGGGTGTGTGTGAGAATTGCTTTGGCTATGTGTGGTCTTTTGTTATTCCATATAAATATTAGGATAGTTTTTTTTTTCCATTTCTGAGAAATATGTCATTGAAATTTTGATGAGGATTGCATTGAATTTGTATATCACTTTGGGTAGTATGAACATTTTTGCAATGTTAATTCTTCTGATCCAAGATCATGGGATATCTTTCCATCTTCTTGTTTACTTTTAATTTCTCTCAACAGTGGTTTGTAGTTCCTATGATACAGATTTTTCACATCCTTGGTTAACTTTATTCCTAAGTATTTTATTTTATTTTTTTGGTGGCTATTGTAAATGGGCTAGCTTTCTTGATTTCTTTTTCTGCATGTTTACTGTTGGAGTATAGAAGTGCTACTGGTTTTTCTGTGTTTATTTCATATCTTGCAACTGTGCTGAAATCATTTATCAACTCTAAGAGTTTTTTTGTAGAGGTTTTAGGCTGTTTGATATGTAGGATCATGTCATCTGCAAAGAAGAACAGTTTGACTCCATCTTTTCCAATCTGGATGCCCTTTATTTCCTTCTCTTCTCTGATTGCTCTAGTACTTCCAACACTATGTTGAGTAGGAGTGGTGAGAGTGGGCATCCTTGTGTAGTTCCTGTTCTTAAGAGAAAAGCTTTCAGCTTTTCCCCGTTCAGGATGATATTGGCAGTGGGTTTGTCATATATGGCTTTAATTATGTTGAGATAGTTTCCATGTATACCTAACTTGTAGAGAGTCTTTATCAAGAACGAGTGTTGAATTTTGTCAAACTTTTTCAGCATCTATAGAGATGATCATATGGTCTTTGTGTTTGATTTTATTGATGTGATATATCACATTTATTGATTTGCATATGTTAAACCAACTTTGCATCCCTGGGATGAATCCCACTTGGTCATGGTGTACAATTTTGTATATGTGTTGCTGTATTCTGCTAGCTAGCATTTTATTGAGGATTTTTCCATCTATATTCATCAAGGATATTGACCTGTAGTTTTCCTTTTTTTTTGTATCTTTGTCTGGTTTTGGTATCAGGGTGATGTTTACTTCATAGAATGAGTATACAAGAATGGCCTCAGTTTCAATCTTTTGGAATAGTTTGTAGAGAATTGGTATCAATTCCTCTTTGGCTGTTTGGTAGAATTCTGCAGTGAACCCATCTGGTCCTGGGCTTTTCTTTATTGGGAGCCTTCTGATAACAGCTTCAATCTCTTCTATTGTAAGTGGTCTGTTCAGATTTTCTACATCTTCTTGGCTCAGTTTTGGTAGTTTGTGTGTGTCAAGAAATTTATCCATTTCCTCCAGATTTTTAAATTTGTTGGCATATAGTTGTTTGTAGTAGTCTCTAATGATTTCTTGTATTTCTGAGGTGTCAGTTATAATAACACCTTTTTCATTTCTAATATACACTATATATATACACTTTGCACTTACTTCAAGTCCCAATTTTTGTTATTTGGGTCTTCTCTCTTCTTTTCTTAGTTAGGTTTGTCAATTTTATTTATCTTTTCAAAAAACCAACGTTTTGCTCATTGATCTTTTGTATCATTTTTCAGGTTTTTATTTCATTAAGGTCTGCTCTGATCTTAATTATTTCTGTCTGCTAACTTTGGGTTTGGATTGTTCCTTTTTTTTCTATTTCTTTAAGGTGAAATGTTAGGTTGTTTAATTGCCATCTTTCCATTCTTCTGAAGTAAGCATTTAATGCAATAAATTTCCCCCTTACTACTGTTTTGCAGTATCCCACAGGTTTTGGTATGATATGTTGTTATTTTCATTAGTTTCAAGAAATTTTTTGATTTCCTATTTAATTTCTTCTTGGACCCATATATCATTAAACAGAATATCATTTAATTTCCATGTGTTTGTATAGTTTCCAGAGTTTCATTTGTTATTGATTTCTAATTTTAATCCATTGTGGTCTGAAAAAAATACATGGGATAATTCCAATTTTTTTGAATTTGTTGATACTTGACTTGTGACCTAACGTGTTGTCTATTCTGGAGTGTGTTCCATGTGCTGATGTGAAGAATGAATATTCTGAGGTTGTTGGATGGAATGTTCTGTAGATATCTGCAAAGTCCAATTGGTCTAAAGTGTTGTTTAGATCGTGTGTTTGTCTGCCACTTCTTTGCCTAGATGATCTGTACAATATTGAGTGTGGGGTGTTTGGGTCCCCTGCTACTATGGTGCTAGTGTCTATCTCATTCTTTAGGTCTAATAGTGTTTGCTTTATAACTCTGGCTGCTCTGATGTTGGGTGCATATATATTTATGATTGTTACATCTTCTTTATGGATAAATCTTTTTATCATTATATAGTGGCCTTCTCTATCTCTTTTTATGGTTTTTGGTTTAAAGTATTTTTATTAGGTATAGGATTAGCTACTCCTGCTCATTTTTCATTTCTATTTGCATGGTATATCTTTTTCCATCCTTTCACTCTTAGTCTATGTGTGTCTTTACAGGTGAGGTGAGTCTCTTGAAGGCAGCATATAGTTGGGTCCACCTTTGTAATCCAGTCAGTCAGTCTGTGTCTTTTTAGTGGGGAATTTAATATTTTTACATTAAGAGTTGTTATTCGAAAATTGTTGATTTACTCCTAGCATTTTATCAATTTTTGTTTGTGTCTTTAGTATCTTTTGTTCCTTTCTTTCTGATTTACTGTTTGTCTTCTGTATTTGTTGGTTTCTTGGGGTGGTAGATAAACTTTTTTTTCTCTTTATTGTTAGCATTTTTTTTTACTAGTGTGTTTTGTTTTTTCTTGAGTATTTATGGCAGTGGTGGTTGTTTTCAGGTACCAAATCCAGTAGTCCCTTGAGAATTTCTTGTAAGGCTGACTGTGTGTTAGTGAACTCCCACAGTTTTTGTTTGTCTCAGAAATATTCTATTTGTCTTTCATTTCAGAGGGATATCCTTGCTATATAAAGTGTTCTTGGCCACCAATTTTTGTCCTTCAGTATTTTGAATATATTATCCCATTCTTTTCTGCCTTTCAGGGTTTCTGATGAAAAGCATGACTGGGGCTCCCTTTTAGGAGACCTGATGCTTCTCTCTTGCAGCTTTTAAGATTCTCTCTTTCTCTTTGAGTTTCACCAATTTGATTATAACATCTCTCAGAGAAGATCGTTTTGGGTTGAATATTTTAGGGGATATTTGAGCCTCCTGAATTTGAAGATCTGTGTCTTTCCATATACCTGGGAAGTTTTCTGCCATTATTTCATTGAATATATTTTCAATGCCATTTCCTTTTCCCTGCCCTTCTGGAATACCCATGATTTGGATAGTTGAGCACTTAAGGTTGTCTGTTATCCCTCTTAGATTTTCTTCAGTGTTTTTAATTCTTTTTAATTTCTTTTGTTTTTTATTCTTTTTGTCTGCCAATGTTATTTCAAACAGCCCTTCTTCAAGGTCAATAATTCTCTTCTGCTTGTTCTAGCCTGCTGTTTAAACTTTCTGTTGTGTTTTTTATTTCACCAAATGAATTCTTCAGTTCCACAAGTTCTGCTACATTCCAAAGAAATGGGCAAATGAATCCATCTAGAATATTAATCTACCATGGAGATTATTTGCATTAACATCTGAATATTTTTGCAGTTAATTATCCCACCTTTAACTTTCCTTAAATTTCCATTCATGTGGTCAAATGCTGTTAAGTAGAAAAGACCACATGTGTTTATTTTAAAAATTACCAATGGAAGAGGTATGGAATTTTCAGAACTGAGTGTCTTATCTCTCCCAAACCTAAAGGTAACACTAGGCAAAAAGTTCTGAAGTGGTTACTTTTTGCATGTACTATGCTATATACACTTTGCACTTACTTCAAGTCCCAACATTGTCATGAAAGTGTAATTATCCAGGTCTATTTCTTTCAGCTTCCCTTCTATCTCCCGAACAGTTCTTCTAGTTAGTTAATTAAGACATATTTTATCTCTAGGATTCTGAAGATGACACACTTAAAAATTATTGCTATTTTGTTTTATTTGCTTAAGACCCCTTAAAAATTGTTCTCTCTCCAACAATTCTGTCATGGAAAAAAAAAAGCTTTATCCTAACTTCAGACAAGGATATTTTAGCTTTCAAATAATGAAGATAAAGTCACAGCAATACGTTTTCCTGGCAAACACCTCTCTCTCTCTCTCTCGCCAAAAATAATAGGAGGGAGGGTCTGTTCTATGGCTTACTCTTAGCATATTCCTTTTAAAATATTATCTATAATACAAACGAAAGATGTGGGTTAAGACAAATAAAAGTAGGGGGAGGGACCTATCCTATCCTATGGGATATAACTGGATTAATTTTTATTCTCACAAACTGTAATAAAAAAAGGAAAATGATAGGACAGAAGGACATCAATGGGGTACCTATATAAGAAGTAAAGAAATGGGCAAATGAATCCATCTAGAATATTAATCTACCATGGAGATTATTTGCATTAACATCTGAATATTTTTGCAGTTAATTATCCCACCTTTAACTTTCCTTAAATTTCCATTCATGTGGTCAAATGCTGTTAAGTAGAAAAGACCACATGTGTTTATTTTAAAAATTACCAATGGAAGAGGTATGGAATTTTCAGAACTGAGTGTCTTATCTCTCCCAAACCTAAAGGTAACACTAGGCAAAAAGTTCTGAAGTGGTTACTTTTTGCATGTACTATGCTATATACACTTTGCACTTACTTCAAGTCCCAACATTGTCATGAAAGTGTAATTATCCAGGTCTATTTCTTTCAGCTTCCCTTCTATCTCCCCAACAGTTCTTCTAGTTAGTTAATTAAGACATATTTTATCTCTAGGATTCTGAAGATGACACACTTAAAAATTATTGCTATTTTGTTTTATTTGCTTAAGACCCCTTAAAAATTGTTCTCTCTCCAACAATTCTGTCATGGAAAAAAAAAAGCTTTATCCTAACTTCAGACAAGGATATTTTAGCTTTCAAATAATGAAGATAAAGTCACAGCAATACGTTTTCCTGGCAAACACCTCTCTCTCTCTCTCCTCTCTCTCTCTCTCTCATATCAAAGAATTTGTGGACACATTTTAAATCCACCACACTCATAACTGAAAAGGATACGCATTAAGACTGTGGTTCCCCTATCAACCTGGGTCCCTGAACAACTCCGTGGAGCAGAACCACTGTGCCCAGCATCACTTAAAATAAATCACCTGTTCACATACATCTGACCCATGACAGATTCATACAAGCCTTCACTTGTTGTTGTTTTGTTTTGGTTTTATTTTTGATTATACACATTTGTGGGGTACAGAGTTGACTCAGTATTTGTGTATGGTATGTGATGATCAAATCAATATTATTAACATGCTCATCATTACAAATCGTACTCTGTGTCCCTTACCCAGTTACTCCTCATTCTCCCTCCCTCTCCCCCTTTCCCACTTCTCGTAACTATAGGTCTTTTCTCTCTTTCTGGAAGTTTGATGTTTTATTGTAGCCTTTCATTCATTCTTTCTTTGCTGGAACTTATGAGTGAGGACATATGGTATTTCTCTTTCTGTGCCTGGCTTATTTCACTAAACATAATTTTCTCCAAGCTCATCCATGTTGCTGTGAGTGCAGAATTTCATTCTTTTTTATGGCTGAGTAGTATTCCATTGTGTATATATACTGTGTATATATACCACATTTTTTTTATTCAGTCATCCTTCAATGGACATTTAGGTTGGTTCTACGTCTTGACTATTGTAAACAGAGCTGTGATGAACATGGGAGTGCAAGTATCCCTTTGACATGATGATTTCTATTCCTTTGGATATATACCCAGAAGAGGGATTGATGAGTCTCCATTTGATTGGAAGATTTTTTAATTTTTGACTTCAGGTGCTGTGGATATATCCTGTTTTGGTGTTGTCAATGAATAACACACTAGCAATGTGAGTCAGGGCATGGAAGATGGAAAACCATGGATCGAGGTTGGGATTTTATTCACTAGAAAGTCATCAAAGTTGTTCAAAGGGAAATGATGGATCCTCAGTGATTTCATAGGAAGCTGAATTCTGGGATTGTTGCAGGTAGTACCACTTAATGGTTAAGCATGCCAGCTCTGGAGTCAGGCTTCCTGAAGTCAGTTCTTGGCTCTGCCAATCACTAGCTGTATTTTGTGTGGTTACTAAATATCCCCTTTCCCAGTTTCCTTGCATATAAATAGAGGAGGATGGTACCCAATCATTAGGTTTTATGAAAGTATTAAATGAATTAGTATTTAAAAATAGCTATTTTAGGGCTGGCTGGTTAGCTCAGCTGCTTAGAGTGCAGACTTATATCACTAAGGTCACAGGTTTGGATCACCTTACTGGCCTGCTGCCAAAAAACATGTAAATTAATTAAAATAACTATTTTATTGCTTAATGCATAGTGGCAGTTATTTTGCTTGTATTATGTACAAAATAATGTAGTAAAATTTCAATGCAAATTTCAGAAGGATTCAAGTGTCAAATGTAAAAAGAAAGGAGGCATATAACAACTAGAATAAAATAAAACTAGGGAGGAATTTCTAATAATAAAAATAAAGGAAGAAGTAATAATTAAAATACAAATACCTATTTTATGACATTGCCCACTGTAAAAGGCTTAAAAACAATTATGAACTCAGTAGTATTAAGAATTCCTTGCCGCCAGACTGTGGTCTCTAGACAACATTTATCACTAAAAATCTCCAGGGCTTCCTGGAGAAATGGCTGGTTCCAGGGCTGGGACAGAAAATGCATAAGATGGACATAGAACATCTTTCTTGCCAAAGATAAGAAGATATGAGACTACTATATTAGGTTCATTTCAGAAGGACTCAGGGTCAAGTTGAAGAGCCTTCCACTGGCCAAAGAAAGGATAACTTGAGAAACAATATGAATGAAGTTATGCATTTAAAATCATTTAAAATCAATAAAATGCATAAAACCCATACAAATGCATTTTAAATCTAGGAGTTTATGATTATACAGTGCTCATCACTGGGTAATGCTGAAAATCCAGGTATTATTTTTAGAGGTAATGAATACAGGAATTAAGATGTATTCTGCCTTTCTTGTAAGAACTGTACCTCAGGGCAACCGTCTATTCAATCAGGGAAATTTCTTCTTTATGGAAGTATTTCAGCCAATAAGTAAAATTGGAATGTGAGCATTTTGTAACTCTCAATAAATAGTGGATTCAGGCAATAATTATTACAAGAAACAAGACAAGCACACAGTATGGGCTTCCTCAGAAAAATGCTTAATGATACTTGCCAAAAAAAAAAAAAAAAATGAGCCAAAATTGAATCTAGCTTCTAGACTAGGGATGGGCAAACTTTTTCAGTAAAGAGCCAGATAGTAAATATTTTAGGTTTCTGTGACAAGTACTAAACTCTGCTGTTGTAGCTCAGTAGCAGTCATGGACAATACATATATGCATGGATACATTCCAAAAAATGTTTATTTATAGAAATAAGCAACAGTCACGATTGTTCCAAAGAGGTATGAGTATTCGAATAGGAGGATCATGGGGGAATAAAGATGGCAACGGGTCTGGAGCGGCCGTGCCAGAAGACAGCGCGATCCTGAGAGCTGTGCGCTGTG
>NW_007750700.1:9419-9848 GCF_000696425.1 Galeopterus variegatus | reverse complement strand
GTCGTCCGCACCGCGCTCAGCCAGTGAGCGCACCGGCCATCCCTATATAGGATCCGAACCCTCGGTGGGAGCACCACTGCACTCCCAAGCACCACTCTCTCCCGAGTGCGCCACGGGGCCAGCCCACATCTTTGAAATCACAGTGTGTCTTCCTCTCTATGGTATCTTACAATAGCTGTTGGCCAGCAGGCAGGCTTGGCAGAATTCTCATTGCCTACCCTTGTGCAAACATCAAAGTTGCCGGACTCAAACTTGCAGAAGGGGCATCAGCAAATTGAAAGAAAACCCCAGACACACATTATTTTAACCCCTAAGAACCGAATGCAGAGCAAATAAGGGAAAGTTGAAGAGGAATTTAAAAATAGGCTAGCTCTGGGCCGGCCCGTGGCTCACTCGGGAGAGTGCGGTGCTGATAACACCAAGGCCCCG
>NW_007750700.1:2122-8688 GCF_000696425.1 Galeopterus variegatus | reverse complement strand
AAAAAAAAAAAAAAAAATAGGCTAGCTCTATATAATTCAAACCCTGCTTAAGAGCCCAGACCAGTGGATTTTAGTTCCCTGTATGAACTGTTTTTTTAAAATACTGTATCACCAATGTGCTTGATGGTACAAAGGACAAAATTGCATGGAAAAGTATGGATATCATTGACTAAGTTAAAATGTGATTCAAAAGAATCAGGATGTAAAGAAGTTTTAGGACTCCCTGGGTTAATTTATTTTGCTTATATTTTTCTTTCTAGGTGAATTAAGATGATATATAAATGTGTCTAAATCTAAAAACTCAGTAAGTGTAAAATAAATAAGTGATTAGAAAGCATTGTGTCATAGTTTAATTGGAAATATTTTTTTCTTTCTTACTGGCATATAAAATAATGGTGCATTTTATAATTGATGGTGTCTTAGATTCATTGAAATATGGGTAGCAAGGATTTGATGAGTCTAGGAACCATGAAGTAGGAATCCCTACTTTTCTGGAGACCCACAGACTGGTTCCAAAGAGTATTTTCAGCTTAAAAAGAAAAAATGGAATACCCAATGTTGACAAAAGCTGTGGAGGCAAGTATATAATGAAATGGACAGTGGTATAAACTAGGAAATTAACCTTTAATAAAATAATTTGACTCAAAAAGAATGAAAGATATGAAAACAGAATGAACCAAACAAAATTCCAACAAACCATCAGATTCTGAAGAATCCCTGATGGGAAAAAACGTTGCAAGTCAGACCACTCTGGAAACAGTGGCACTTCTTAAATTTACAGCAACTGTTACAGTCAGACGGTATGCTGGTTACAAGGTGACATCTTAGCTCCACACCCACTCTCCTATGCTCTGCTTTATTTTTTTATTTTATTATTTTTTTTAAAGATGACCGGTAAGGGGATCTCAACCCTTGGCTTGGTGTTGTCAGCACCGCGCTCTCCCAAGTGAGCTAACCGGCCATTCCTATATAGGATCCGAACCTGTGGCCTTGGTGTTGTTATCAGCACCACACTCTCCCGAGAGAGCCACGGGCCGGCCCTATGCTCTGCTTTATGATGCTCATGCCGAGATGCTGTCCTTTGCCCACTGGTTCCCTATCAAGTTCTGCCAGTAGGAGGCATGACAAGCCTTGTTCTAGGAAGGAGAAAAAACTGCAACCAGTTGCCATTGCCAGGGTGATACAAACAGGGACAGCAAGCAAACAGGAAAGAGTAGGAGGCTTCTCTTTCCTTCAGCCTACAGGTTCTCTGTAGTGGGTCCTTCCTCCAAGCTCTGGAGGTACTAGCACTAACTAAGTGGTGCTGCCTTCTTGAGGTCTGAGTCACAGCTCCTTCAGGCCTCTCCTTCAAGCCTCTGGATTCTAATAATCTCAGCCTCTTCCCTTTCTTCTCTAGCTCCAGGCATGGGAGCTGCTCCCCGCAGTTATCATCTCTGTGTTACACAGTATTCCTGTTTTACCTCTTTAATCCTCTATCCTCTGACACCTATGTTACTAATATTCCTTATATTAAATTCCCTCTTATCATAATTGTTTTAGTTTCTGTTTTCCTAGTTGGATCATGATTGGTACAGGTGGACCGATGTGCATTTTCTATTTAGTACATTAGTATTGATTTCACATATATCTGTAAAGAATTATACTCCTTTTTGGATTCCCATACCGGCCAGTCACAAAAAAAAAAATTATCCTCCTTTAACCACCAGAAATCTTTGAAATCAGGGCTCTTATGGGCAATTACAGAAGGGGCACTGAATCAGGTGTCAGCAAAGCCAGGTCCTGGTCCCAGTTCTGTCACTGGGTTCTGTACTCTATCTCAGCCTCAGTTTACCCATCCATATACAGGGCATGGTAGTACCTGCCCTCTCCTGGGATATAATGGATATAAAAAAATTGTTCCAAATCATACATATACCTTATAAAAATAAGGTAATGGTGTAATTTATGAATTCTCTTAGCTAGACACCAATTGGATGTTAGATACTGACCTAGAATTTGTGTTAAAGTATTAGCTCTTTGAATCCCTGCTTTCACAGCTGTTGCACATGCGTTAAGCTTACTTTGAACTACATGTAATTAAATAACCAATTTCATCAGTGATCCAAGTGATAACACAGAGACGTAGCCCGCCTCTACCAGCCCTGTGGGGGGAGAGTCTAGGTGGTGACAGGTCATTTGTGAGAGTCTCACCATTTGTGTCATCACATCCCGCAGCTATCCCCCTGCCCTGCTCTCCTTCCCACTCACTGACACTGCATGGGCCTCACTTGCGCTCAGAGCACATGCACTCGCTTTGCCTGGATCACTTCCCCCAGACATTCCCATGCCTTGTCACCTCACCTCATTCAAGTCTCCAGCAAGTCAGGTCATCCTGAATGTTTTCTGTTAAACTCTACTCTCATCATTCTCTAATTTTATCCAGCTTCATTTTTCTTTGTGGCGCTTACTGATGTTATTACTGATATTGTTACATATTTATTGATTGACTTTCTGTCTTCCCAGCTGGGAATGTAAACTCCACTAGGGTGAGGATTTTGTTTTATTTACCATTATATTCCCAGCACCTGAAATGGTACCTGGCACATAGTAAGACCTTAAAAAGTACTTGACAAATTAATGAGCAAATTTAGCAAGTAGACACTATGGTGCTGTTCCAGATCTCTGTCCACTGTGAACTTGGAGTGAAGGTCTGCACACAATCAATTATACAGACTGACACTCTGGAGGATGCTGCCTTTTTGCAAAAAGATTTATCCTACCCAACATCTTTTTTTTTTTTTTTAATGTCTGGACATTTTAGTCCTGGAAAGAGGACCAGATTTGGAGTAAAAGACCTGATCTCAAAGCCTGTCTTTACCATTACTAGCTGAACTTCTGGTAAATCCCCTAATCTCCCTGATCCTTATTTTTCTTCTCTATCCATTGGGAATAATACTGGCTCTGCCTACCTCAGGCTCTATGTTTATTGTAAAGATCAAATGAAATGAGTTTCCCTTTCTCCCACCTTGTTGGAGTCTGGATTCTTCTGGCAATTCTCTGCTGGCCACTATTCTCTCTTGCAAGTTGAGAAGTTTGATCTTTGCTTCCTGTCCAACCCTAAAGATCCAGAAGGCCTGGATCCATTACAGAGATTTAACGCAACATTGTCTTCCAAGTCTTCCCAGATGCCAACTGAAGAAAATTCACAGGAAGACAAGGGAGCCTCTTTTCCATCCTACTCATGACTCAGTAACTTGATCATCAGCACTGGTAGCAGATATCCCTCTGCTACACCTGTGAAGCTGATGGAACAGGACAGAGAGAATAGTATCAAACAGAACAAGGAGGGCAGGTTTCTCTATAACTAGGCCTAGGATAAGGACGTTATTGTCTAGAAGGAAAGAAATGATTGAAAGTTTCTGAAAGCTGAGATATCTTCATCTCAAATGACCTTATGAGTCTGAAAAAGAACAAAAAACCTCTTCTGCACGTAATGGTGATGGTGGAAAGCAAAATGAATCAGTAGATGGAGGATTCAGATGGGAGTGCTGATATACCATAGTAGAATCCTTCTGGGAAAGGATCAGTTGTAGCAACAAGATCCAGAGTTGTGTCGAGGAATCATGTCAACAGTGGTCACATTTCGGTAACTGTCCTTTCTTGCTAGTCATTTTAGGATCACTGTGAGGCAAGATGGTGGATGGCAGGACTGGCAACCAATTTTTTTTAACTGCCTACATATGATCTATGAGCTGTAATTTGTCTTTTTCCCTCCTCAGGTCTCTGTTTTCCTTACTTTCATGTCCATAATTTATAAAATATCTGTGGTTTTAATGCCTTGCTGATTTCACTTAGCTTCCTGTTTCATTTTATTGATTGGTACTAAAAGATGCACAAGGCTTTAGAGTCCTGACATGAATGATGAGATGAGGTCCAACATCAAGAATGTGAAGCAAAGACACTTGTGGTTTAAGAACGTGTAAGTAGGGCAGGTCGGTTATCTCAGTTGGTTAGAGCGTGGGGTTGATAACACCAAGGTCAAGGGTTCAGATCCCCATACCGACCAGCTGCCAAAAAAAGTATGAATAGAGCTTGGGGGTTTTCTGTTGAGTTTGTTTGGGGAATGCCTAATGATTAGGATTAGGTTTTTATCTATTCTAAAAAGCTGATTTCTAAAGAAATGGAAGACAATTGTGATGTGCTATTTTTTTCATACAAATACAGGCATTTTTAAAACAAAGAAAAAAAACCACCAGTAACAACCCTAAAGATCCAGTAACAAAACAAACAGATCCAATGAGACAGCAGAAAGAGGCAAATGCTATCCAAGTGTTTATAGTTGTTATTGACACTTCAAGTTCCTATTCATTTTGGCCTGTGAACATTTGAGAGGCACAAATATGAAGTTCAAGGGTACGTTGTGTCTCTTTCCCCAGTGTTGATCCGCTTAACACCTGCTTGTTTTTCTCTTTCTTTTGGTGAGGGAGATAATGTCTGTGTACAACAGGATAGTGGGTCATTGTGTATGTACTGAAGTGATGCGGATTCTTCCCAGACTTACTAAAGACCAGGTCCGCTGGCCCTCTTTGGGTTTCCTAGACTAGAGAAGAGGACAGGAACCAGGATGGGAAAATGGACATGTTACATTTTAAACTGGAGCTTCCCCTGCAGTCCACGGAGCATGTTCTTGGTGTGCAGCTCATCTTGACTTTCTCCTACCAATTGCACGTGAGTCAGTTCTTGGGGAGGCCCGTCCTTTCCCATTTGTCTTTTATTTTATTCTATTCTATTTGATTTTATTTGATTTTTTTTTTTTGGGGGGGGGGGGCTGGCCAGTATAGGACCATTTGTCTTTTTTGTTTTTAAATAAAGATGACTGGTTAAGGGGATCTTAACCCTTGACTTGGTGTTGTCAGCACCACGCTCTCCCAAGCGAGCTAACCGGCCATCCCTATATTGGGATCCAAACCCATGGCCTTGGTGTTCCAAGTGAGCCATGGGCCAGCCCTCCATTTGTCTTTTAATAAAACAGAGCCCTCCTTCTGATTTTTAGGAAGACCCACACTGTAGAAGGCTCTTTTCTGGGGTATAGTTTGGGATTTAACTTAGGCAAATCAAATGTTTCTCACTGGAGTTATAATAAATGAGCTATTAATAGCTCAGAGAGTTCTGGGCAGAGTGTTTCCTCATGGCTAAACCAGGTATGTGAGGGCCCGTTAAGCTTCAGCCACAGACAGACGACTCTTAGAACCCAGCCAGAGCCTTTCAAATCTGCCAGCAGTTGGTATTGTCTCTCCTTCTCATGATTTCAGAGAATGTCAACATTCATGATGCAGAGTATGGCGTTCCTCCAGTCCTCCTTTGCTGTTCCTGGGTCCCAGTTATATGTGAATGGAGACCTGAGGCTGCAGCAGAAGCAGCCGCTCAGCTGTGGTGGCCTAGATGTCCGATACAACGTAAGGGTGCTTCTCGTCATCCAGCTCCTTTGTTTCTGTATATTACTGTTTATCAATTTTTTGAAGAGGGAGAAATCAAAGTTGGAAGTAGCATTTCTGTGGGTGGCACACACGAGAACTTCTGAAGAATTCTTGCTATGGATTCTTTCAAAATATGGGGAAGGTGCACTTTTATTTACACCAAGAAAGAAAGAAAACTGTCTTTGCCTTTATCAAAGAACGAAATTGTTTACTGTGTGGGGTAAACACACACACACACTTGCACATGTGCACACACCCCCTGTGTATTCCAAGTGATCTTTTCCAGTTTATGTAAAACATTTCCAAAAGAATACAAGCCCCCATTTATTGAACAGATAATGTGTGCCAGCCCTGAGTTGAGAAGTTTACATGCATCATCTCTTTTAATCATCACAGCAACCTCATGAGATGCCTACATTTGTCATTTCCCAGCTCCAGCCACTTGTCCTATCCCTGTTGCCCTTGCTTCATTCCAGCCACACTGGCCCTTTGTTGTTCTTCAAACCCACAAAGCAGCTCCCCCCTCCACGCTTTTGCACTTGCCATTCCCTCTATCAGGTGTCCACGTAGCTTATTCAATCACTCCATTCAGGTCCCTGTTCAAATGTCCCTGAGCACAGGCCTTCCCTTACCCTTCTCTCTCAAATAGCATCCTGCCCCCCTCCAGCATCCCTCACCCAGATTTACTTTCCCTACTGCCACCTGACATGGTAATGATATGTTTTTGGTTTATTTGTTGTCTACTTCAGTGTTAAAAGCACTGATATCTTGTATACTATCACTCCAGTGGCTAAAACAACACTGGGCACATTATAAGCTCTCTTCTTTTTTTTTTGTTTTTCAGTGGCTGGCCAGTAAGGGGATCTGAACCCTTGACCTTGGTGTTATCAGCACCATGCTCTAACCAAGTGAGCTAACTGGCCAACCCATAAGCTCTAATTTTTGATATTCAGCATTGATATTTGTTGAAAGAAGGAACTCTCATTTTGCACATGAGGAAACTGGGATTTACTGATTAATTTTCCCGAAGTCCCACAGCTTAAAAGTAACACAGCCAGGAACTGTCTGAGTCCAGAACTCATGGATCCAGTCACTAATCCCTGACCTTTA
>NW_007750700.1:0-579 GCF_000696425.1 Galeopterus variegatus | reverse complement strand
AAAAAAAATTCATTTCCTGTTCATATTTCTTTCTGAGCAATTCTAGGTCAGAATCATCCATATTTATGTCTTACTAATCTTTCATTAAACCTTTTATCTTAAGGGTATTTGAAACATTCTTGCCATTTCCCATCTGACCTAAACCTTGATTTAACTTATACTTAAAACATGTTGTCTTTAACTCCTTAACTCTTTTACTTATCAACCAGGATTCTGGGAGATGATAAAGTTTGCCTGGGTCCAGTATGTCAGTATCCTGCTTATCTTCCTCTGGGTGTTTGAAAGAATCAAAATATTCGTGTTTCAGAATCAAGTGGTGACCACAATCCCTGTAACAGGGATGCCCCAGCAAGATGTGTATAAGGAGCACTTATCATGAGAAATCTGAAGACTCAGCAGCACCACGGCTACCTCACTGTTGTCTTCTGAGAACTGCCATCTTATGACATTTCTGAAAAGAGCCCAGTGGGCACATGCAGACTTATGTGTTTTTCTCCTCAGAGACAAAGAGCAGTTATTTCCAATTTTGCTGTATACAAATTCTGTATCTTTTTTTTTTTTTTTTTTTTTTTTTTTTGG
>NW_007750699.1:7438-9848 GCF_000696425.1 Galeopterus variegatus | reverse complement strand
GGGTGATCAGAGGAGGCTTCAAAAAGGAGGTCATATTTGAGCTGAGTTTTGAAAAATAATTGGGATTATCCAGGTAATAAGAAGTATAGGAAGGGGTGAAGGAGCACATTTTGGGAAGAAGGAATTGTACATCTAATACACAGACATGAGCAAGCATGGCAGGTTTGCATAAAGACCAGCCATTTGGTGTGGATGGAGACCAGTGTGCTCTGGTAGTCATTAGGGATGTTTAGCAATGTTCCAACTCTCTTTCCTCTGGGCATGTGGTAGCTTTGCACTTTCCAGCAGCTCTGAGCTTAGACTCGGTTAATGAAAGTAAACAGAAGGGCTGTCTATCACTTCCAGATGGAAGATGAAAAGCTGGTGCATTCCTTGTCACATTCTCTTTTCCTTTGGTCACTAACAATGTTCCAGAAGGTGAATGCTTTGTCAGATTGTGTCCTAGAAGGAGGACAATGGTGACAGAAGCAGAGCTACAAGGTGACCTGCAAAGGATGTGGAGGATGAGCAAGAAACAAACCTCGATTGTAAGCCACTGAGATTTGGGGGTCATTTGTTACTGCAGCATAATTTCGTTTATCCTGACCAATACAAAGACTTGTCAAGAACTGTGAAGTGTTTGGTATTTTACACTGTGTGTAAGCTAACAAGCTAGCCTGCCACGATTACGTCGATACTGGCAGAAGACATGAGATTCCTAAGTCAGAGACAAAGGGTTTTATTACTCACAACAGAGCAGCAGTATGAGCTTCTGTTTTGCTTTGGTTTCCCCTATTCTCCAAGTCCCACTGCGACAATGTACAGTGGTCCAGATGCATGCTGCACCCAGTGGGTTTGAGTCACAGCTGAGGAACCCCCAGCTTAGGAAACCCAGTCTTATATAATGGACTGCAGCAAACATGCCCAGCCTTTTCCTAGAGGGGGAAATCACCTTTGCTATACTGAAAAGCAAACAAACCTTCCCTTTGCTCTGGAGAGAGCCACTATCTCTGTTTTCCAAAGCTGTTCACTATAAAAATTCTTGAAAAGATTGTCTGGAGCAAAATTTGTCAATGCCTCTGTTTGCAAGAAATGCAGAAATGTGAGAGATCCATGGAGAACTGTCTCCCAATGTGTCTTTGGGTAAGTGGAGAATAATAGATGGCAGAAGGCATTTGGAGCCAGAGTAGAAGGGATTTTGTAGACCATGCCAGGGAGATTGGACTTTCCCAGTAGGCAATGGGGAGTCATTAAAGGTTCTAAAACATGTGCTATGGAGAANGTGGCTTTAACATTGATTATTAGGGTTGTTTAGTGTTAAATATGACAGCAGTAGGGAAAATGCTTTGTAAATGGTAAATCACCAAATGAGTGTTCTATAATGATAAGAGTAACTCGGAAGGTCTCTGTTTAAAGAATTAGGTGCAAACTAGACCTAGAGACAAGGGTTGACAAGTAGTGAGATTATATCCCTAGACTGTCCCGGAAATCCAGAGTCTACTGAGTTGATCTTTCATAATTCAGATTCCAAACTGAGATGAAATACTGGATGATTTATGTAAAATTGGGTTTGTCTCCTGTGCTCTTCTTGTGATTAATAAAAAAACATTTGTCCTTCAGACCATGTAAACTTTTGTGCCTTTGTTCCTGTTGTCCCCTCTATTTGGAATTCTTCAATCCGACACATGCACGTTGAGTATCTCATTGTATTCATTCACTCATTCCTTTACTCATGCCCTTAGATCTATTGAGTCCTGCTACATGACAGGTAACACAAGTATACTAAGAACTCGGGGTCCAGTGATGGGCAAAAATAGATCAGATTCATGCCCGTATGAATTTATAGCTTGAGATCAAGTGTGGGGAGAAACACATTGAAACAGTCATACAAATAGCCGTGAAATAGTAGTTATGCTGAGTGCTGTGAAGAAGTCCACAGTGCTGTGAAAACACGTAATGGGGAGACTTGCGGAGGGGGTGGGGTGTTGGGAAGAGTTCCCCGAGGAAGAGATGTTTCTGCTCAGACGTGAAAAACGAGGAGGAGTTAATTAGGTGAGGTGGAGGGTGGGGGATGAGGCGGTTTCAGGCAAAGACATTGTAGAGGGAGAAAGGGTGACAGATTTGAGAAACTGAAAGAAGGCCAGTGAGGCTTGAAGGCAGAGGGAACGTGGTACAAACTGAGGCTGGAGATGCTCAGACTGTGTGGGCTTTGAAGGTTATGTTAAGGATATTGTTTGTTTTTAATCTTGAGTGAAAATCCTCTGAAATATTTGAATCAAAATGGTGTTAGGTTTGCATAATGGCAGACAAAAAATCATGGGCTGATCCTCTATCCTCTATTCTTAAGAGATCTTGATTTGTAGAAGGAGTCAACTTTATGAACTGTATGAAGCAGTGAGCTCAGTACCGTGATGTAACTGTGTACAGAGTG